>NC_090736.1:9090188-9330188 GCF_036898095.1 Palaemon carinicauda | reverse complement strand
ATGTACAGATATAGTCGAACCAGACTCTCTCTCTCTCTCTCTCTCTCTCTCTCTCTCTCCTCTCTCTCTCTCTCTCTCTCTCTCTCTCTCTCTCTCTCTCATTACTGTTACAATGTACTCAAATGTCTGACACCAATGGGCACAATAAATTGATTAAAACAAATCTCTCTCTCTCTCTCTCTCTCTCTCTCTCTCTCTCTCTCTCTCTCTCTCTCTCTCTCTCTCTCTCCATAAGCCAGGTTTTGATTTGTCCCCTTAGATATTAATCTTAAATTTTTCTAGAACTTGTTTTTTTGTCATAAGTTTGAACTTATATTATCATTAATTTCATTATATAATTATTCTTAGATTTTTTATTTCTTTTTGCTGAATGTCAAGTGCACTTTTGATTATGGTTTGTGGAGATTGTTAAAAAAAAAATGCAAAGTTTTTTAAGTGTTGTAGAATTTTTTCTTGTCTGTCTTAACGTAAGAATTTATGATCTATTTAATATATATATATATATATATATATATATATATATATATATATATATATATATATATATATATATATATTCATCCACGGAAACTTATGAGAGTTAACTTGTTAATTCTATCTTTTGTATCATTTATTTGTTGCATGTGGAATTCTTTATCTTTGCTAGTGTTTCCGTAGTTATTCAACCTTTTTTTATAGACAACTTTGCTTTACTCAAAAGAGGAAATTTTGCGTTTCTTGTTGTTGCTGTTGTTGTTGTTGTTGTGTCGTGTAAAGATTCAGCTCAATCAGGACGACATTCCCTGACTTGTTGCCTTTATAGCGTAGTTATCAGATCATATAGCAACCGAAGGGCTAAGAATTACTTCAGTAATACGTAAAAATTACTCTTTCCTAATTTCCAGCAACCTTTTCCTGCCTCCTAAATCAGTATAAACATCATAAATCACTTCACCCTAAAATTTGCGGGTGAAGACAGCGACTACTGATCATACCATTACGTAACGCATTGTTCTTCTCTTTTGTTTCGTCTCACCATCGATAGATGATTACTTTCCCTCTCATTCCTTTTCAAAATGCTTCGTTTGATGTTCCCTCATCATTAACCATAGGTTGAACACCCCCCCCCCCATCCACCCCTCACCAACCTCATTGTCCGAATGACCCCCCGCTAAGCTATGTTGAGATTGATGAGTAAAAGTAGGCGTGGCTCAACACCCCCCCCCCCCCCCCCCCCGTTGCCATGGAAATGGTCACGTGACACTAATGAGGACAGATGATTGGCCAAAACCAATTTTTTTTTTCTTTTTTTGCGTAATTTCCAGCTTTATTTGCCCCTGTATTTTGCACTTCTGTCGATTTTAATTGTGCATTCATTGATGTTTGTTGAGGGTAAGTGGGGGAGGAATAGCGCCCCGAGAAAATGAATGCTTTCCTTAATTTTTGTTGAGGGTAAGTGGGGTAGGAATAGCTCTCCGAGGAAGTAAATGTTTTCCAGGGGTATCATTAGGTTTATAATACGCATCTCTCTGGCTGACTATTATCTTTTTGTTTGATAACCGGTGACGTAATTAAAAGGAAAATAATTGTTATTCAAATGGCCTTGATGCTCATTACATAGACTAAGGACTTTTAGTTAAAAGGGCGTGGTGAAGCACAACAGGATGAGGCGACTGGAAGGGTGTTAAAATGCTTAGGTACCTTTTCCTGTTACCACAAATTTTTTCTTCTTCTTCTTATTATTATTATTATTATTATTATTATTATTATTATTATTATTATTATTATCATTATTATTATTATTATTACCACAAAGTTGTTATTAATATCATGTTTATTATTATTTTATTATTATTATTATTATTTTTATTATTATTATTATTTTTTTTATTATTATTATTATTATTATTACCTCAAAGTTATTATTATTATTATTATTATTATTATTATTATCATTATTATTATTATTATTATTATTATTATTATTATTATCATTAATATAATCATTATTATTATTATCATTATTACTAGTTAAGTTCCAACCCTAGTTGAAAAAGCAGCATCCTAAAACCCCAAGAACTCCAAAGGGCTTCAATGATACACATAATTTCCGTGAAATTAGAATACGTGACAATGGATTACGTAAAAAATAAAGCACAATTTTTTTTTGCGTTTAATGTTTCCTTTTTTGCAATACACAAAATAATCCTTTTATTTTGTTGTTATAAATTTCAGTTTATATTTGAACAGGAAAATTAAAACTAATTGATTGCTCAAGGGAAGAAGAGAACCAGTCACTCCCATATGGAAGAATTGAGACAGCAAGAAATAAATCGTTAATAAACAACAATAAATGCCAAATGCTAGTTGCTATTATTAATGAGTTTAATATTAGTAGTAGTAATTCATATTTAAAACCACTAATCTTTTTATAATAACCATTAAAATTGAGGTCAAAATTTGAATAATTTTGTACTATAATTCATCAGCTCGGCATGAATGTATGTCTCAACCCAGGTGGAACACGGGCTCTTGCTTTGGCAGGCAGTTAAATGATACATCAGATATTTACGTATATATATATATATATATATATATATATATATATATATATATATATATATATATATATGTATATATTTATTTATATATATACTGTATATATATATATATATATATATATATATATATATATATATATATGTATGTATGTATGTATGTATATATATATAATATATATATATATATATATATATATATATATATATGTGTGTGTGTGTGTGTGTGTGTGTGTGTGTGCATATATATATATATATATATATATATATATATATATGTGTGTGTGTGTGTGTGTGTGTGTGTGTGCATATATATATATATATATATATATATATATATATATATATATATGTGTGTGTGTGTGTGTGTGTGTGTATACGAAGACGTATAATAATATTTCAAAACATTTTTAAATGTTTGCTGATTACTTCAGGTGAAGAATTAAAGTAAGTAATTATAATTTCTCGGCTTGGCTCCATGTTATTAGTGATAGTAATTATTTGTAGAATAGATAGAAAAATAAACAAATAGTATGTATATATACATACATGTATATATATATATATATATATATATATATATATATATATATATATATATATATATAATGTAAAAAACGGCCCAATGCCATATTATGCAAGGACTTGCGTAGATATGGCAACAAGCTATTAAAGGTTTAAAGGCCACTCATAAATGGCAGAGGTAAGGGACAGTGACATTACCCTATCAAACAGGGCAATGCCCTAGACTGACCATATATACATAAGATCAGCCCCCAAGCTCCCTCTCCACCCAAGCTAGGACCAGGGAGGGCCAAGCAGTGGCTGCGAATGACTCAGCAGATAGACCTATAAGCTCCCCAACCCCCCCCCCCCATCCTTAGCTCACAAGGATGGTGAGGTTGCAGCGACCAAATTAACTAACGAGTTAGAGCGGGACTCTAACCCAAGTCTACTGATCACCAGGCAAGGACGTTACTTACAGGCCACCACAACCCTTATTGTTGATGGAAAGGTGGTTTTTCATAATGCAATAATAATGATTCTGTCTTTTTTTCTTTATCAAATATTGTGCAAAATTTGGGGATTTATTTAGTGAAAATGTAAATTGCACAAGTTTCTCTTTTTAACTCCTAAATCAATTTCTTTGATGACATTGCCCGGCAATGGGAGGATATATTTCGTAAAGATACGTATCAATGAGTACAGTTTTTTGGCAAAATATGTAAATATGACAGCATTTTCTATTGAAATGATTAGAATGATTTCAATCCTATTACTCTTGGAATTTATTTATTTTTTTTTTTTTAAAGAATTCCAATATTATAGAGATTTTAGTTAACGTTTTGAGGCGATGTAATCTACCCTATATAATAAACACACACATACACATACACACACACACACACACATATATATATATATATATATATATATATACAATAAAATACACAATTTTCCGTGTATTTATGATAAATAAAATAACCCACAATGTATGAAAAATAGAAGTTTATTTAGCTTTCGAAGGGACCATCTCCCTTCCTCTTCAGAATACAAAAAAAAAAAAAATTTGTATTCTGAAGAGGAAGGGAGATGGTCCCTTCGAAAGCTAAATAAACTTCTATTTTTCATACATTGTGGGTTATTTTATATATATATATATATATATATATATATATATATATATATATATATATATATATATATATATAATATTATTACACAATTGGACATTTATGGTAAGATTATTATTATAATTTTTGCATTCTTATTTTCCAAAACTCAGTCTTTGATTAATTATACTAATACTAGAATACTGTCTATATCATATCTGCTGTATACTTATATAGAAATGTTGGCTTTATCCCTATTCTAATGGTGAATAAAATTAAATAATATTAACATAGGAAATTAAAGAGATAATCGGAAATGAAGTAAGAAAGTGGATCAGAAAAATTAGGATACTACCTAGAACAGAAAAGGAAAGATAGGAAGGCCTACCTATAAGAAAAAAAAATCGTGCGCTTGATCAGCGCCATCTGTTGCCGACGCGCCCTACTAAAGCGGGCAAATGCTCACAGAAATCCAAGCGACACCTCTGTCTTCCCTTTACTGTCTTTGGGATACTACGAGTAGAAAGGACACAGTTGGCTATGGTGGAGTGGACTGGAGTGGGAGTGCGGGAGGGAGTAGCAGTTGACTCTCAGAGGTGGAGTAGCAAAGACTCGAAAAAAGCAGATGGATCGTAACCTTCGCAAAGTGAATAACGTGTGATTCGTTGTGATTTTTAGGACGACTCTGTGGTTATTTAATTTTATTTTCAGATGAGAAAGGAAGTGATTGGTTTATTTCCTTGAAAAAGAAGTGCGTTAATTAGTTAACAATATACATTGGACAGGTGTTTACATTTGACACAATAATTTTCTTTAAATGATGTTATTTAGTACAACGTGAAAATCCTTAGTGCTTAACAGTTCGTTTTTATTATTATTATTATTATTATTATTATTATTATTATTATTATTATTATTATTATTATTATTATTATTACATGCTAAGCTAAAACCCTAGTTTGAAAAGCAGAATACTATTAGCCCAGGGTCTCTAGCAGGGAAAATAGCCCAGTGAGGAAAGGAAATAAGGAAAAATAAAATGTTTTAAGAACAGTAACAACAATGGAATAAATATTTCCTATATAATCTATAAAAACTTTAACAAAAACAAGAGGAAGAGAAATAAGATAGAAGAGTGTGCCCAAATGTATCCTTAAGCAAGAGAACTCAAACCCAAGACAGTGGAAGACCATGGTACGGGCTATGGTTTGATTTTAGAGTGTTATTCTCCTAGAAGAGCTGCTTACCATAGCATAGCTTGATATATTTTATACATTCTAATATCAAGAGAGACAGAAACTGACTCCGACAATACCATGAATATCTCTGTCGATATTAAACATATTTTTGGTTTTTCATTTAAAGTTTTAAAAGCCACTCGTGAATGGCAGAGGCAAGGGACAGTGACATTGCCTTATCAAGCAGGACAATGCCCTAGAGACTGACCATGTTACATATGATCAGCGCCCAAGCCCCCTCTCCACTAAGGAGGGTCATGCAATGGCTGCTGATGACTCAGCAGAAAGGTCTATAGGCTCCCCCATCCCCATCCTTAGTTCACAAGGATGGCGAGGTTGCAGCGACCAAAGGAACTAACGAGTTTGAGCGGGACTCGAACCCCAGTCTGGCAACCACCAGGCGAGGACTTTTTTTTTTTTTTTACTCATTCGTAAACCATTATTTTCTAGTGAGTGAAAAAGGATTAAAATGTCATGAGAAAATGTAACAGAAAGTCTACAGGTCATGAAGAAATTGTACCAAATACAAATTGTGAAATGAGTGTTATATTAGAGTCAAGAAAGATGCCTTTATTTCCTTCTAAAACTTCCCATTTTAAAATGAAGTTACCAGTTGTGATGATGGCATCTTCAGTATCATCAAAGTTACTGAGTGTAGTGTTGGTGTTATTCTTAACAGTGGGAGCATTTGGCCAGCGTAAGTATTACAGAGTTTAGAGGGAAATTCTCTATAGCAAAATTAAGTATTTTTCCTGTAGAGTACAGAGTGTCCTCAACTTACAAGCACTCGACTTGCGAACATTCGGAGAAAGTTCGACTTACGACCATTCGATTTACAAACACAAATCCAAGTGAAAGTAACAAAGATAAAGAAATGCTATAATCAAACAATATTATATCATTTGATACAGTAAGCAAAATGACATTTGTAATAACTTGATATCTATTTCATATGAAACCTGAGTGTTTCTTGACTTTAGTAGCTTGAAATCATAGGCATAAGATTCAGGTTAGGCCTACCCTAGGATAAAATTTAACAAAAATTAGACTTACAAAAAGCCTCTTGGAACATATTAAGTTTGTAAGTAGCGGACTTTCTGTATTTAATTGTTTCATTTATATGTAATTAAGTTATTAGAGAAATAATTTTTGTTATTTCAATTTTCGTCATTTTGAAATTTTGTTGCAACATGCTATTAATTGTTTATCGATTTCATTGAATTATTAAATGAAGTTGTCTCTCTTGCTTGAGGGTACATTCGGGCATAGTTTGTATCTTGTTTCTCTTCTCCTTGTTATCTGGAAGTTTTTATAGCTTATATATGAAAGATTCATTTAATGTTATTGTTCTTAAACTTCATGTTTATTTCCTTATTTCCTTTCCTCACTTGGCTATTTTCCCTGTTGGAGTCCCTTGGCTTACAGCATCCTGCTTTTCCAGTTAGGTTGTAGCTTAGCAAATAGTAATAATAATAATAATAATAATAATAATAATAATAATAATAATAATAATAATAATAATAATAATAATAATGCAAAGTATGATTGTGCTGCATTAGATTTTATTAAATATATTTTTGGCTGGCTGGTTGCTATTATAATGTATTTCTTTCAACCACTTTGGTATATCAGTAATAACCACAATTAAAACTGATATGTTAATGTCTCCAAAGTCATCGTTTCTAAGAGAGACGATATGGAACTAAATTTTGCATTTTTCCCCTTGACTTTTTGTGCCTGTGTGCCTATTGCAATATCTTCACATTATATTTAAAGTAATTTTCACATATTTCAAGGCATTTTCGCATTATATTCAAAGTAATTTTCACATTCTATTTTAAAGCAATTTCACATTATATCTCATAGCATTTTCATAAGGCAATTTCACATTATTTTTAAGGCATTTTCACTTTATATTTAAAGTAATTATATTTCAAGGCATTTTCACATATTTCAAGTACATATTTTAAGGCATCTTCACATTAAATTTAAAGTAATTATCACATTATATTTCAAGGTATTTTCACATATTTCAAGGCATTTTCACATCGTATTTAAAGTAATTTTCATATTATATTTCAAAGCATTTCCACATTGTTTCGATGCTTATTCACATGTTTCAAGGCATTTTCACATTATATTAAAGGCATTTTCACATATTTAAAGTAATTTTCATATTACATTTCAAGGCATTTTCACATTATATTTAAAGTAATTTTCACATTATATTTCAAGATATTTTCACATATTCAAAGTAATCTTCACATTATATTTCAAGGCATTTGTACATTATTTTTCAAGGCATTTTCACATATTTCAAGTCATTTTCACATATTTCAAGTCATTTTCATATTTTATTTCAAGGCATTTTCACATATTTCAAGGCATTTTCCCATTGTTTCAAGGCATCTTCACATTATAGTGTATTTAAAGTAGTTTTTATAGTATATTTCATGCATTTTTACATATTTCAAGGCATTTTCACATTATATTGAAATAATTTTCACATATTTCAAGGCATAATCACATATTTCAAGGTACTTTCACATACTTCAAGGCATTTTCACATCATATTTAAGATAATTTTCACATGAGTTTTCAAGGCATTTTCAAACATTTCAAGTCATTTTCACATATTTCGAGGTATTTCCACATTGTTTCAAGGCATTTTCACATTATATTTCAAGGCAGCGTGTCTTTTGACAACTATCATCAAATCTTGTACTTATTCCAGAATGTTAAGATATACTAAAACATCTTTCTGGCATATAACAATACTCTTAAAACTTTTTGTTATCATTCCAATGTGGGCAATTTGCATCAGGGGTTAGTGGTGGCCCGAATACTTTAAGAGAATTTTAATTGTGACCTGAATTATTATTATTATTATTATTATTATTATTATTATTATTATTATTATTATTATTATTATTATTATTATTATTATTATTAAGAGAGGGAAAAGATGCAGACAAAGAAGAAGATTACTATTATTATTATTATTATTATTATTATTATTATTATTATTATTATTAATATTGTTATTATCATCATTATTATTATTATTATTATTATTATTATTATTATTATTATTATTATTATTATTATTATTATTATTATTATTATTAAGAGAAAGAAAAGATGCAGACAAAGAAGAAGAAGAAGATTACTATTAATATTATTATTATTATAATTATTGAAATTACTATTGTTTATTATTATTATTATTATTATTATTATTAGTAGTAGTAGTAGTAGTAGTAGTAGTAGTAGTAGTAGTAGTAGTATTTTTTTTATTTCTATTATTATTATTTTTTTATTACTATTATTATTATTGAAATTACTACTACTACTACTACTACTACTACTACTACTACTACTAACTACTATTTGGTTAAAGAAACTATGACCTATTTTTCTTCTTTTATTCTATTACATAAACACTGTTTCGACTAAACTATTTAGAGTGTACAATTAGAAAGCCTTTTAATGATTAATGTTGGCGTTTGGAGGGCCACGCTTACAGCTTCAGTTACTATGAACTCCTCGTAGTTGCTCTTCCTGAGAACTATTTGGATTCCGTCAATTCCTTCTTTCAGGGAAGGTTTCCAATGTGAATATCAATACAGCGTTAGTTTATTGTCACTTGATTTCTGTGGGCCAGCATTCTGTACGTCTTCGGAGTGTCTGAAAGTCTTCAATTGCCGCATCCAGCGGTCCCTAGACCAGCTCGGGATTCCCTCCCCTCAAGACTTTACTCGACTGTGATCACCTCTTCTGTGTTCCCGGGCCAATCAAACATGGTAATCATCCCCACCCCACAAAAAAAAAAATACTTGGTCTCCGCAAAGCCCTTTAGAAGAAGATTTTGAGAGAGAGAGAAAGAGAGGAAGGAAGACCTCCTGTTCCCCGGGAAACCTCGAAGGTAGGCTTCTCAACTCCAAGCAAAGCCCAGAGGAGAGCCCCCACTTCGAGTAGACCCAGCAAGAGTTCTTCTTGGCCGACGGAAAGGTGGTCCCCGGGCCCCTCCGAGTCGATCCCCGAAGGGGGACATTATGCCACCACTGTGGCGCCTTTGCGACCATGGCTCCGTCAGGAGACCCTCCAAGAGGGCGTCCCAGCCGAGCCACGGCCCCCGGGCAACTCCAGGGAAACCCTGGAGAGGTGACCTGCCTGCCAATGAGGAAGAAAGATAGGAAGAGAGAAGAGATTCAAAAGTAATTCTGCACGTCTTCGGAGTGTCTGAAAGTCTTCAATTACCGCATCCGGCGGTCCCTAGACTTCACCTCAGGATTCCCTCCCGTCAAGATTTTACTCGAGTGCTCTGACTGCGATCACCTCTTCTGTGTTCCCGGGCCAATCAAACATGGTTATCATCCCCACCCCACAAAAAAAATACTTGGTCTCCGCAAAGCCCTTTAGAAGAAGAAGAAGATTTTGAGAGAGAGAGAAAGAGAGGAAGGAAGACCTCCTGTTCCCCGGGAAACCTCGAAGGTAGGCTTCTCAACTCAAGGCAAAGCCCAGAGGAGAGCCCCCACTTCGAGTAGACCCAGCAAGAGTTCTTCTTGGCCGACGGAAAGGTGGTCCCCGGGCCCCTCCGAGTCGATCCTCAAAGGGGGGACATTATGCCACCACTGTGGCGCCTTTGCGACCATGGCTCCGTCAGGAGACCCTCCAAGAGGGCGCGTCCCAGCCGAGCCACGGCCCCCGGGCAACTCCAGGGAAACCCTGGAGAGGTGACCTGTCTGCCAATGAGGAAGAAAGATAGGAGGAGAGAAGAGATTCAACAGTAATACATACCGGGCAGCTGAGGACCGTGAAGACCAAACGGAATCTGCAGACTTTACTAGAAATTCCTTTGGAAGAAAAACTGATAGGAAAGTATTATGTAAATTTGTGTTAAATATGGCACTAATTTTATTTGTAGTGATGATTTTGTGAAACAAAATATTACTTTGGATTTTAATTATAACATTATTTTCACAATATGTTAAAAAATATAGTTATTATAGGAGCACTAAAATAATTTTATAACGAGGGCTTAACCTGGGAGATGTGCTACATTCAGGCATAGAACGAAGTCTTCCATCAGTTCCTCTCAAATACCGAAGACTCTGAGAATCTGATCTTGGCGCCGATCGGAGACTTCTTTTGGATCTAAACTGAATGCCTCCTGTTTTTGTAGTGACATATAATAGGTTGTTCTGCTTAAATTCATATCTTGATTTTTAGTAATTGGGCCATATAGATACAGGGGCCGGGGAAGCCATTCGGCACGAGGTGCATAAGGAGAGAAAAAAAATGAAACCCCAAAGCCAATGAGAAAAGGATGATGATTCTAAGGACTTCCTTCAAAATAAACACCCGGATCTTGCGAGGCCAGTTACCGAGCTTTTCCTCAAAGACTAAAACTAGATTGAAGACGAAAATATTCCCGTTAAAAGGTAGACGTAAAGAATGGTCGGAAAATAAACGCTGCAGATGCCCCCCCCCCCCTCCCGAATACTACGAAAACCCTTTCATCTTTTTCCTCTTCAGCTTCACTCCTTTCTGTATTGGGTCGCGGTTTCCTGATCAGTTCTTATCAAATTCCCTGAGAGGTAAACTCGTTCCTGGACAAATTCTTGTATTTCAAAATGAATCATAAAAATTTTTCATTTCAAAGATTTTTTCACGTTTTTATTAATCAATATCTATATTTTCTCCCCATGGGAGGGAAATATACTGTTTTTTCCTGCTGTTTCTTCTTCTGCTGTTAAATCTTCAACCCGATTCATCTGTCATTTGTGGGCTAAATGACCTGAAATTTGGCACAAAGATCGAGGTGGCTAATACCCAGGCATCTTTCATACTTGTTATACATACCTTTAATTTTTTTTTTTTTTTTTTTTTTTTGACAAAAACGTATATGATGGTCTCCTGTGCCCTGGTATGATGACTTGAATGACCTGAAACTTGGCACGGATGGGCATTAGATGAATACCAATAGGGAGTCATCAACATTTTCGGCATACGTTTGTTCAAATTGGTTAATTCTTCCATTTTTTTCTATTAATTTTAGACCAAAGATTTTTCGGCTCATGTGTCCTCATTATTATTATTATTATTATTATTATTATTATTATTATTATTATTATTATTATTATTATTAGTAGTAGTAGTAGTAGTAGTAGTAGTAGTAGTAGTATACCTCATATTTACACCTAATGACCTGAAATTTTAGTATGAGGATTTTAAGGCACGTGTTTCTTCTACCTCACTTCAAAATGATTGATTTCAGTATTTTTCGGCTTTTTTTTTTACAAAGAAATTTAATTCTTGCTTCTCTGCCCTTGTATTTAAGCAACATAACCTGAAATTTGGTATGGAAAATGCCTATAATATATGCCCACAGGACTTTATTCACAATTTTTGCATACACCATTTCAGAATGATTTCTTGTAAATCTACCGGGGGATCCATTTCTGGAAAATATTAATATAGGCCAGTCCAAGGTTGCGTGGGTGGGTGTGGGGGGGGGGGTGGAGGAGTGGAATATGCTGCATTTGCTTGGCAAATTTTCCCATTCTAAATGTTGATTAATTTCTGAATAACGAAATTATTTTTGTATCTCAAAACTTTCACCTCAAGAGCCTTTGCATTAAAGTGTAATTCCATCGTCCAACAAATTTAGTCTTGATGAAGCCACTTAATAAGTGATTCGAAACACTTGTCTACAACATATAATAAATTGGAGATAAGTAATAGCAGTTTTCCTTTATCGTGAAAAACTAATTGGAGCTCAGTTTGTCCGGAGAGGTGCTGTCTTGGAGAGAGAGAGAGAGAGAGAGAGAGAGAGAGAGAGAGAGAGAGCACTTCGAGGTCTCTCTATCAGCTTTAGTTCTCGTTCTGGTAATAGATTACTTATTAAATAAGTGAAGTCGTTTACAAATTATATGATTATATTACTAGCAAAAAACACATGTGATAAAAGTAGGGATGGTATATATATATATATATATACGTATATATATACATATTTATACATATATAGAGTATATATATATGCATACATACATACATACACACATATATATATATATATATTATATATATCTTCAGCTGTTGCTTGTCCACTGTAGAACAAATGCCTCATCCATGTCCCAACCCCCGCCTGTTTATGCTCTTTCTATGCAAGTTTATAATAGCAAATTTTCTTATATCAGTATCATTCGATTTTTATGTTTATTCATGATCTGTTTGTGTGCATATTCCCGTTGCTAAATTAAGTGTGTTTTTGTTTACTTTGCTGTAAGTATTTCGATATGACCATTTTTAAGGAGACTAAACCATGTGTTGGAGCATTTATCAAGTGACGAGTAAAACTTAAACCATGGGTTGAAGCATTTATCAATTGACGATAAAAACTCTTTGAGGGAGTAAGATCAATTCTCAGAAAACTCTGATATGGCAGTTTTTACCAGTTAGCTTTTGTTCTGTTGGATATATAGGGAAAAAAAAAAACTTCTATTTATTGAAAGTGGAAATTCTCAAATGGGATTACAGTGTAATTTGGTTGTTACTATTTTTGTTCAATATCATTTTTAAAATTGAAATGTGACAGGATAAACAAATCTACGTGGCATGAGAAACTCCATAGTTCTTTACTTGTTACATAAGTTTACTGGTTCTAAATGTAACTTATGTTTCAAACCAAGGTGGGGTTTTCATTTTTTGAGGCAACTTTGTTTCTTTGAAGAAAAAAAAAAATATTAGAGTAGACAAAAATGAAAAGGGGAAAAAATGAAAAATCTTCAAAGTAATAAAAAACCAGACTTTTCTTCGGAATATCTAACGTGATGAAATTAAAAAGGTTTCGTGATATAAATCTCGGAATTTACGAAAACCTTCAAATTTTGATAAAAACTAAAACAATAATCAACATCATCCGGTCAATAGTTACTACAAGAAGAATGTAGTAAAAGAGTCGTGGAAGATTGAAATCATATCTCTCTCTCTCTCTCTCTCTCATCTCTCTCTCTCTCTCTCGTCCTGAATTTATTCTGTTGGATTCTAGCAGTTAGATCAGTTAGTTTTCTCTCTCTCTCTCTCTCTCTCTCTCTCTCTCTCGTCTTGAACTTTATCTGTTGGATTTTAACAGTTAGATCAGTTAGTGTTCTCTCTCTCTCTCTCTCTCTCTCTCTCTCTCTCTCGTCTTGAACTTTTTCTGTTGGATTTTAACAGTTAGATCAGTTAGTGTTCTCTCTCTCTCTCTCTCTCTCTCTCTCTCTCTCCACCAAGTGGTAAAATATTCATTATATATGAGTTGGAAATAAAGAGATTGTGGTTGTGATATGATTCAAGTTGGAAGAATTGGAGAGACTAACTACAAATCGAAGAGTCAAGAATTGCTATTGGTTGATGATTAAACGGAAGGATGTAGGCGCTCCCATAACTTCAGATAGAACTCCAAGGTAGTCAGTCAACTGATGAGGTTTCCCGGGAATGTATAGTCTTGTACTGAAAGTGATTGCAAAGATTACGGCTGAAATGTTCTATGTATTACATAGGTTTTAAGGTTTAAAGGCCCGCTCATGAATGGCAGAGGCAAGGGACAGTGACATTGCCCTAGCAATCAGGACAAATGCCCTAGACTGACCATATATTATATGATCAGCGCCCAAGCCTCCTCTCCACCCAAGCTAGGACCAGGGTGGGCTAGGCAGGTGGCTGCTGATGACGCAGCAGATAGACCTATAGGCTCCCCCCAAATCCCCCCAACCTTAGCTCACAAGGATGGTAAGGTTGCAGACACTAATGGCAACTAACAAGTCTGAGCGGGACTCGAACCCCCGACTGGGAAACACCAGGCAGAGACGTTACCAATGAGGCCACAGCAATTATGCATTTTTCACACTATAAATTAGATTTTATGGAGAAAATGGCTTCAAATGCATGAAATAATAGCTTAAAAATTGCGCTAGCCTCCGGGGGCCCCAGCTGCTTTAGTTATGTTTTCTCACCCACCCCCCTCGTTTTTTTTTTTTTTTTTTTTTTTTTTTTTTCGCTTATGGAAGTGTGACTTGCGAAGAAATCGGACATATCTTACTAACTCTTTTTAATTGAAGGTTATTATATTTGAAGAGGACTAATTTGTAAATAGTTGTCAGTTTGGTGATAAGAATTGTTATGTAAACCCAAAATCAGGAGGGATCTGACACTACCACTACAAAGGTAAAAAACTCTCTCTCTCTCTCTCTCTCTCTTTCTCTCTCTCTCTCTCTCTCTTCTCTCTCTCTCTCTCTCTCTCTCTTTGAAAATGTATATGACAAATTAATACATTGTACGGTGTATTATTAAGATAATAACTTCAAAAGGAAAACATATTACCGAGTTCAATATTTTAGTAAAACAATTTTTCATCATCTCAAAAATAAAATAAAAAAGCATTGAAAAAAATCGCCATTGCGAAATGACGTCCGGGGAACTGTGAACATTATTATTATAATTATTATTATTTATTATTATTATTATTATTAGTAGTAGTAGTATAGTAGTAGTAGTAGTAGTAGTAGTAGTAAGAGGTATTATCATTATTATTATTATTAACATTAACATTATCATTATCATTATCATTATCATTATTATTATTATTAGATGTATGTCTCGCAGGCAGAATCTCATGACATGCAGAAATACAACATGCAATGCTTGTTTGTTGTAAACATTCGCAATAAAAACATTCATTCAGCAAATTATGTTTACAAAGAAAGATGTCTCCGGAATCTGGCAATGTTATGCATTTGTTTATTTGTTATTTTGTTTACTAATATTTTGTGGGAGGTCAAAATCTTTGTGTCCTTGATTTCTTGTGATGATTTTTACTTCTGTTTTTAGGGAGAGAGAGAGAGAGAGAGAGAGAGAGAGAGAGAGAGAGAGGGAATAATATTATTTATATAGCAGGGTGACTCGAAAGTAAAAATTTTAGGGTAATATATATATATATATATATATACACACACACACATATATATATATATACATATACACGCACACACACACATATATACTGTATATATGTATATATATATATATATATTTATATATACGTATATATATATACATACACACATATATATATATATATATATATGTGTGTGTGTGTGTGTGTGTGTTTGTTTCTTCAAAAAGGCCCACAAAAGAAACAAAAGAAATGGAAATAAGTCACTATATTTCAATCAATACACAATGGTCCTCTTCACGGTGTACAGTACATAATATACTGATTAGTTTAATTTTACTTTGTTTCTTCTTTTATGGGCCTTTTGAGAAACATGTTAAAATGTTCATTTACGGTTAGAAGTAATTATACACACACACAGACACACACACACACATATATATATATATATATATGTGTGTGTGTGTGTGTGTGTGTATGTATGTATACAGATGTAGTCAACTATCAGCCTTTCCGACTATTATTCCTCTACTCCGGGGTTTTTCCATACAATAGCATTAATGCATACGTCTATTTATAGAGCCAATAACAAGGCTTTTATCGGAATGAAAGGCCCACTATACGCGACCTCGATAATTAATTTGACCCTGAGACAGATATCATGAGCTACCAATTCTACAGCATTGTATAGGTGGTGATAACAATGGTATTATTCAACTCTTACTCCAGCCAGTGGAACATTTCATTTTTTTATTTTTATTTTAGATTTTTTTTTTTTTGCAATATTTCTGGTTTATATTTTCAAAACAGCATAGATATTGTGCTAAGATGTTTGGCTAAATTATAGTTTTTTTTTTGTTATTTTTTAGAATAATGTTTGTTAAAAACGTGAAAATTTCGTCATTTAATTTTTCTTTATCTCAGATAAACCAAAATTTTCCTTATTATTCCAACCATTTTACTCTCTCTCTCTCTCTCTCTCCTCTCCCTCTCTCTCTCTCTCTCTCTCTCTCTCTCTCTCTCTCTCTCTCTCATTTTTATGTCACTTTTATTTCTGATAAATTCTGGAAAATTCTGTCTGCATTGACTATAGAAATTCGGAAAAGAAAAAGACAAAAATCATGTAGCTTCATTGGATTTTCTTATCTTACCGTCTCTCCATCATAAGTTTAAGATCTTATTATTTGTTTTTTTTATGGATGGGTATTGCTTACAGTGTACCATGCTCTCTACGCTGTAGGTTTATATGCTCTCTGCCTTCTAATTTTTCATCCGAAAAACCACGCACTTGGCTGTCCAAACTGATTTAATTTTGCCCTATTTTTATTATTTACTTTTTATTTAGAGCAAATCTAAGAGGTATCATAATAATAATAATAATAATAATAATAATAATAATAATAATAATAACTTCCCTGCTCCAACTTCTATTTCAAATACTTCCTTCAGACTTGTGACACTCGAGGTACAGGAAACAGTTTTCCTTTATTACAAGTTACTTATATTGAAAGTCAAATTCCCATCGTCAATTCGCTCAGGAATTGTAACGAAGAAGAGTCTTGGGTACTTCCTTGCAAGTAGAAGAACTGTTAACACTCATGTCAACAATGCCATCAAAGTACGGTGTTTCGTGCGTCCCTCTCTGTTGCCTGATGTACGATGTTTGTCATCAATACAGCATTATGTCATTGTATGGCGAAAGGCTTTTGTGATGTCAGAGTGGAAACTATTAATGTAGATCAAAGCCATAATTAGAACTAATTTAAGGTATGAATGTTCTATTCTAATAAGGAATGAACAAACGAGGGAAATTATAGGGAAATTATTACTTAAGTGTATACACTGTAGCGTATTGTAGGTGAATATAATTACGATATTATCTTTCCAATTGACATTAGGCGTTTTGGGAGTATTGCCAATTTAGAGTCTGTATTTACGTTGTATTCAGAATTGAAAGTTATTTTATATTGTTGGAGAAATTATACGGAATACGTAGAATGCAATTTTCATAAGATTTTATAAATGTTCAAGTATAGAATTGTTGCATATTTTTATGAAGCTAAATTGAATTTGAAATTTCATAATGTATGTTAGCATAGATAGCATAGATAGGGGTAGGTGCCTGAACGGTGCTGACTCCTACAGTTGGTTAAGAGAAACTAGATGATGACACGATGAGAGAAGAAAGAATTCACAGTTTTTGGTGAGGGTAATGGAAGTCCGCAGAAAAAATAAAGATTGGACATTGAACGGATTTTGAGGATGTGAAGGTCGTTGAAAGCGAGTAACGCCGAAGACGGAAGCTGCCGATGGTAAACGATTATATGAGTGTGAAGTTAATGAAAGTTTTATTCAGTGAATGGGCAAGTTTTGTGGGTAAATGAGAACATTAAATGTTCGAAACAAACACTTTCAAGTTGAGTTAGAAAAATGTAGTGAAATCAAAAGGGATTTTGGAACTCCTTTTTTCATGGAGGAAAGAATTTGTGATGTAATGTAGAAAACCGAGGGATTTTTTTTTTTTTTTTTTTCAAAAATTTCTGTACCGATTCTTCTTGCCCTATTTGTTTTAGTTTTGCGCTGTGGTATTCTGCTCGAACTCTCTCTCTGCCATCTTTTATTCTAGTATTATTCATTTCAGATCTCGAACCAACCAATAGGGTCAACGGGTTTTGTATTCATTCATTTGTTTATTGACAGTATTTAGCCTCCCTATTGTCAATAGTTATCTACTCCCATTAAATTTATTGTAATTTTTACGTTGTTTATCCTCCTCCATTCAGGTCTGATCTTGATATTCCCGTTCAGTCTCATCCTACATTCTTAAAGTATATAGCGCTAAAAGAATCATTATTTTGGAAAATTCAGGATAAACTATTTCAAGAGTCAATATCATGGCATCAGTTGTAATATATCCAGAATGAATAGGATTTCTGATTTTCAATTTCACTCAAGTTACTGGTAGAGAGAGATTCCTCCTCGCAAAATTTTAGTCATTGTAGAAATTTTAGTGATCCGAAAATGTTTTGCGCCAGAAATAAAGTCAAAATCCCAATGCCACCAATTTAAATCAATCACAGAAACTTCTTTCATTATTTTCAGAACTGCCTTAGCGTTTCTTCCATTATTTCTAGAATTACCTTGGCATTTCTTTTATTATTTCTAGATTTACATTGGCATTTCTTTTATTATTTCTAGAATTACCTTGGCATTTCTTTTATTATTTCTAGAATTACCTTGGCATTTATTTTATTATTTCTAGAATTACCTTGGCATTTCTTTTATTATTTTCAGAATTCCCTTCACATTTCTTCCATTATTTTCAGAATTACCTTGGAATTTCTTTTAATATTTCTAGAATTACCTTGGCATTTCTTTCATTATTTCTAGAATTACCTTGGCATTTCTTTTATTATTTCTAGAATTACCTTGGCATTTCTTTTATTATTTCTAGAATTACCTTGGCATTTCTTTCATTTCTAGAATTACCTTGGCATTTCTTTTATTATTTATAGAATCACCTTGGCATTTCTTTTATTATTTCTAGAATTACCTTGGCATTTCTTCCATTATTTCTAAAATTACCTTGGCATTTCTTCCATTATTTTCAGAATTCCCTTCACATTTCTTCCATTATTTTCAGAATTACCTTGGAATTTCTTCTACTATTTCTAGAATCTTCTTGGCATTTCTTCCATTATTTCTAGAATTACCTTGGCATTTCTTCTATTATTTCTAAAATTACCTAAGCATTTCTCCTATTTCTAGAATCGCCTTGGCATTTCTTCCATTATTTCTAGGATTACCTTGGCATTTCTTCCATCATTTCTAGAATTCCCTTCACATTTCTTCCATTATTTTTAGAATTACCTTGGCATTTTTTCTCTTATTTCTAGAATCGCCTTGACATTTCTCCTGTTATTTCTAGAATTACCCTGGCATTTTTTTTTTAATATTTTTAGAATTATCTCGACATTTCTTCCATTATTTCTAGAATTCCCTTCACAATTCTTCCATTATTTCGAGAATTGCCTCGATATTTCTTCCGTTAGTTCTAGAATTCTCTTCACATTTCTTCCATTATTTCTAGAATTTCCTTGGGATTTCTTTCATTATTTCTAGAATTCCCTTCACATTTCTTTCATTATTTCTAAAATTCTCTTCACATTCCTTCCATTATTTCCAGAATTGCTTCGACATTTCTTCCATTATTTCTAGAATTACTTTAACATATCTTCCATTATTTCAGAATTACCTTGGCATTTCTATCATTATTTCTAGAATTACCTTGGCATTTCTTCCATTATTTCTAGAATTGCCTTGGCATTTCTTCCATTATTTCTAGAATTGCCTTGGCATTTCTTCCATTATTTCTAGAATTACCTTGTCATTTCTTCTATTATTTTTAGAATTACCTTGGCCTTTCTTCTATTATTTCTAGAATCGCCTTGGCATTTTTTTCATTATTTCTAGAATAACCTTGGCATTTCTTCCATTTTTTTCTAGAATTACCATGGCATTTCTTCTATTATTTCTAGAATTACCCTGGCATTTTTCTATTATTTCTAGAATGTCCTCGACATTTCTTCCATTATTTCTAGAATTCCCTTCACATTTCTTCCATTATTTCTAGAATTCCCTTCACATTTCTTCCAATATTTCTAAAATTCCTTTCACATTTCTTCCATTATTTCTAGAATTACCTTGGCATTTCTTCCATTATTTCTAGAATCGCCTTGGCATTTCTTCCATTATTTCTAGAATTCCTTTCACATTTCTTCCAGTATTTCTCTAATTCCCTTCGCATTTCTTCCGTTATTTCTTGAATTATCTTGGCATTTCTTCCATTATTTCTAGAATTCCTTTCACATTTCTTCCAGTATTTCTCTAATTCCCTTCGCATTTCTTCCGTTATTTCTTGAATTATCTTGGCATTTCTTCCATTATTTCTAGAATTCCCTTCGCATTTCTTCCATTAATTTCTAGAATTACCCTGGCATTTCTTCCATTATTTTTTTAATTCTCTTCACATTTCTTCCATTATTTTTAGAATTACCTTGGCATTTCGTCCATTACTTCTAGAATTCCCTTGGCATTTCTTCCATTATTTCTAGAATTCCTTTCACATTTCTTCCATTATTTCTAGAATTCCTTTCACATTTCTTCCATTATTTCTAGAATTCCTTTCACACTTCCTCCTCTATTTCTAGAATAGAATTGCCTTGGCATTTCTTCCATTATTTCTAGAATTCCTTTCACACTTCTTCCATTACTTCTAGAATTCCCTTCGCATTTCTTCCGTTATTTCTAGAATTATCTTGGCATTTCTTTCATTATTTCTAGAATTCCCTTCGCATTTCTTCCATTAATTTCTAGAATTACCTTGGCATTTTGTCCATTATTTCTAGAATTCCCTTCGCCTTTCTTCCATTGATTTTAAGTAACGTTATGTAAGACATATCAAGCACTTTGACTTGAGCAGGAAAGCAGAAATATCAATATCGTGTGCTGTAAAGGTTGGTGAGGGGGACTTAGTGTCGTGTGAGCATAAATCTAAAGGACCTGCGTGTTTATGTCAGGTCCTCAGGTATTTCCTGGGAAGGCCGGGGCTCTGTAACGAGGGTAATAACCAGGGTAATAACTATTGAACGAATGACCTGACACTCGCAGGCTGTGTCCTTCCTGACACTTACAGGCTGTGTCCTTTCTGACACTTACAGGCTGTGTCCTTCCTTGAGTGAGTCACACAGAGAGACTTTGGAATGCTATAATGTCAATTTCATTTTTTGTATTTTTTTTGTATGAGTTAGTTTTATTGATATTCCTTTTGTATTTTGATATTATTTTTATTTTTTTCGATGTGCTAATATTTATTTACGTCTTTAGATTATTATTATTATTATTATTATTATTATTATTATTATTATTATTATTATTATTACTTGCTGAGCTACAACCTTAGTGGGAAAAGCAGAATGCTATAAGCCCATGGGCTCCAACAGGGAAAATAGCTTAGTGAGGAAAGAAAAAAAAAACATTTTAATAAGAGTAACAACATAAAATTAAATATCTCCCATATAAACTATAACAAACTTGAATAAAACAAAAGGAAGAAAAATAAGATAGAATAGTATGCTCAAGTGTTCCCTCAAGCAAGAGAACACTAACCCAAGATAGTGGAAGACCATGGTACAGAGGCTATGGCACTACCCAAGACTAAAGAATTTATTTGTATTTTCCTGCAAGTTTATTTTCTTGCATTATTTTACCAAAATGATTGAAAAGCAACATTGAAAACTTGTTGCATCAGCTTTGTCATATAAAAGTCAAATTTACGGTTTTGTGACGAGATATTTATCTTTGTAAAGTATTTATGCCTTCATTCAAGTTCTCTCGTTTTTAGTTTTTCTATGGATCAAAAAAACCATAACATTTGACTGCGACGACAATTATGAATTATTTTAAGTGACGTTTATAGTTATAGGAAGAAATAAAAAGGAATTTGTTCTATATGTGTGAGATTAACTTTGCATATAACTATGGTAAACTAAGCTTTAACAATAAAGAATAAATCTAGAGGGGCACTCAGTAGAGCGCAGACCTCCGCCGCGGCAGCTTATTTCTCGACCTTTTACTGAACCTTGACATTAACCTTTGACTTTAACATGTATTAATTGGCGTGGATTTTCATATGTTCAAACTTATGGCTGATTACGTGAATTGGACATTTTGCTTGACCGTGACCTTGACCTTGACCATCCAAAATTTAATCATTTCCAACTTTTTACATAACAGTTAATCCCTGCAAGTTTCATTACCCTACGATTAAAATTGTGGCCAGGAAGCTGTTCACAAACAAACGCATACACAAACAGGGGGTAAAACATAACCTCCTTCCAACTTCGTTGGCGGAGGTAATTAGTTTCAGGCTGAGTGCTGATGGAAAGAGTGTGAATATGAGAGAGAGAGAGAGAGAGAGAGAGAGAGACCCAACTAGCTCTCTTTTAACTATTCCCTGTAGTCTTTAATGATATCCGGTAAACAAAGCCTGTTCCATTAAAACGCACGAGATCAAATAAATCATTAAGGAAAGGCGATAATAAATAGAAGCTTCGTAGATAGAAAATAATTAATATTTATACAAATCTATATTTGGACCAGATGGATGGAACTTTGAAACACAAAAATTCCATAAGAGATATTAAGAGATGTGAATGTACGGAAGTAGAACATCAGTTAGATTATATTATTTTTTTCAACCCTGTATACGTAATGACTCATTACACGTTTTGCGCTATGAACTCAGTACCTGCATGTAATCACGCACATTTCAGGAGGCCGTTACATTATTATTATTATTATTATTATTATTATTATTATTATTATTATTATTATTATTATTATAAGCTAAGCTACAACCCTAGTTGGAAAAGCAGGATGCTATAAGCCCAAGGATTCCAATAAGGAAAAATAGCCCAGCGAGGAAAGGAAATGAGGAAATAGATAAACTACATGAAAAGTAATGAACAATTAAAATAGTATGTTTTAAGAACAGTAACATCAAAATAAATCTTTCATAAAAACTTAAAAAAAATACTTTTGATGTAGTGAACTGTAGAAATTAAATCATGTTAAAATATAATTAATCATCAGTTACATTTGTATTTTCATATGAATTTATTTTGTTTATGTAAATATTCTATTTGATTTTTAGACTTTTCTCTATACTTCTCTTAAAGGTTTAAATGTTTAAAGGCAACTCATGAATGGCGGAGGCAAAGGAGAGTGACATTGCCCTATCAAGCAGGGCAATGCCCTACAGACTGACCTTATTTGTGATCAGTGCCCAAGCCCCCTCTCCACCCAAGCTATGACCAAGGAGGGCCAGGCAATGGCTGCTGATGACTCAGCAGATATATCTAAAGGCTCCCCCTAAACCCCCCATCCTTAGCTCACAAGGATGGTGAGGTTGCAGCGATCAAAGTAACTAACAATTTTGAGCGGGACTCGAACCCCAGTGTGGCGTTCACCAGTCAAGGACGTTTGTCAATTCTACGAGGCTAAATATGTCAAGTTCTGTCGCCTTATTTTCTCAACCGGAAGGTTGGGGGGGGGGGGGGGGGAGGAGGCAAAGTATGTGGAGGTAACAGAATGGATTCATAAATTCTAAGAAGCTTCAAGTTGCTATTATTCATCTGAGTCGTTCCAGGTGTCATTATTTTATGCAAAATGCTATTCACCTTCGTGAGGTTATGCTTTGCCATACCTTTCGTCGTCCCAAACCAGAAAATTTACCCCCCCCCCCCTCTCTCTCTCTCTCTCTCTCTCTCTCTCTCTCTCTCTCTCTCTCTCTCTCTCTCTCTCTCTCTCTCTCTCTCTCTCTCTCTCTCTCTGTGCATTCCAGGAACAAATAGCATGGTATTTGTTAAATATTCTTCTTAAGATGTCATTAAATACTATAAATGATGGTGAATTTCTTTTTAATCTGACAAGAGTAAAAAATGTCCACCGGTTTCCCACTCCACTTCAACTTTAATTACTGCCCATTTGTTATCACTGGCTTTATTGCAAAAACCTTTTGAGCCTAACCTCTACCGTCTCCATATCCTGCCAGTCAGCTTTTCAGCTTTCCCATATGTAAGGCATTTCCTTCTAAGTACAGTGGTATGAAGCCGGTCACATATTTAATCATTTTGAAGCCTGGCTACTATTCTGTCAGTACTTTAAAAAAAAAAAAATGCCATTGCTGCTGTCACATATTTTATATATCTGTAGGTCCTAAATTTGGTTTTTATCTGCACCTATCCCTTACCGTATTTTTCACATCTAAGTCTGGTGGTATCTTTTACAACGAACATTACATACGCTCCTGACCTTCGAATTCTGTGCTCAACCTGCTAATGATGTACTGCAATCACTAGTGTTATTGAATATCTTATCTTTTCTTTACTGATGTCATAAGTCTACTATCACTGTACCCATATTGTAACTCTGTGTAGGGCTTTTGCGGAAATAAAGATTATTATTATTATTATTATTATTATTATTATCATTATTATTATTAGTCAACCAGGCTATCATATCCCCCTTCATACATTAGGGTCTTATCATTTCCCCACCAAGTTTGATCTTTCCTGCCATTACATTAATTAATTTCCTTGTAGTTTCCTTATTTCCTTTCCTCACTGGGCTATTTTCCCATTTGGAGTCCCTGGGCTTATAGCGTCCTGCTTTTCCAACTAGGGTTATAGTTTAGCACGTAATAATTTTCATAATAATAATAATAATAGGCCTAGGTAGCTTGTAGTGTTGCTGACAATTGTGTTGCGCTAGCTTCAAAAGTCAGTCTATACAGAGCAAATTCTGGCTATGGAGTTAGACTAGGACTAATTTCTCAGCTCATATGTGCACGGTCGATAAACACGTCACTGGTCTAAGTATCAACGTGCCCCATGCGTCACGTGTCACAGACTCCAACTTGACCTAAGATAGGCTGACCTAACTAACTGCTGAATTATTGTTCTTAACCCTATTCCCATACACCCACCCTCTGATATCAATAACCTGGTGTTTTTCATTAATCTACGGACACCGTACACGCTTGCACCCACAAAATACTACACCTGTTGTGGGGGCCGATGTGGTAACGTCCCTGACTGGTGATCGCCAAGCTGTGGTTCGAGTCCCGCTCAAACTCGTTAGTTTCTTTGGTCACCGTAATCTCACCATTCTTGTGAGCTAAGGATGGGGTGTTTGGGAGAGCCTATAGGTCTATATACTGAATCATCAGTAGCCAATGCCTGGCTCTCCTTGTTCCTAGCTTGGGTGGAGAGGGGGCTAGGCGCTGATCATATGTATATATAGTTAGTCTTTATAGTATTGTCCTGCTTAATAGGGCAATGTCACTGTCCCTTGCCCTTGCCATTCGTACGTACATACATATACCAAGGCACTTCCCCAATTTTGTGCGGTAGCCGACATCAACAAATGAAACAAAAACAAAAAGGGGACCTCTACTCTCTACGTTCCTCCCAGCCTGAAAAGGGACTCAACCGAGTTCAGCTGGTACTGCTAGGGTGCCACAGCCCACCCTCCCCCGTTATCCACCACAGATGAAGCTTCATAATGCTGAATCCCTTACTGCTGTTACCTCCAAGGTCATCTAAGGCACTGGAGGAAGCAGCAGGGCCTATCGGAACTGCGTCACAATCGCTCGCCATTCATTCCTATTTCTAGCACGCTCTCTTGCCTCTCTCACATCTATCCTCCTATCATCCAGAGCTTTCTTCACTCCATCCATCCACCCAAACCTTGGCCTTCCTCTTGTACTTCTCCCATCAACTCTTGCATTCATCACCTTCTTTAGCAGACAGCCATTTTCCATTCTCTCAACATGGCCAAACCACCTCAACACATTCATATCCACTCTAGCTGCTAACTCATTTCTTACACCCGTTCTCACTCTCACCACTTCGTTCCTAACCCTATCTACTCAAGATACACCAGCCATACTCCTTAGACACTTCATCTCAAACACATTCAATTTCTGTCTCTCCGTCACTTTCATTCCCCACAACTTCAATCCATACATCACAGTTGGTACAATCACTTTCTCATATAGAACTCTCTTTACATTCATGCCCAACCCTCTATTTTTTACTACTCCCTTAACTGCCCCCAACACTTTGCAACCTTCATTCACTCTCTGACGTACATCTGCTTCCACTCCACCATTTGCTGCAACAACAGACCCCAAGTACTTAAACTGATCCACCTCCTCAAGTAATTCTCCATTCAACATGACATTCAACCTTGCACCACCTTCCCTTCTCGTACATCTCATAACCTTACTCTTACCCACATTAACTCTCAACTTCCTTCTCTCACACACTCTTCCAAATTCTGTCACTAATCGGCCAAGCTTCTCTTCTGTGTCTGCAACCAGTACAATATCATCCGCAAACAACAACTGATTTACCTCCCATTCATGGTCATTCTCGTCTACCAGTTTTAATCCTCGTCCAAGCACTCAAGCATTCACCTCTCTCACCACTCCATCAACATACAAGTTAAACAACCACGGCGACATCACACATCCCTGTCTCAGCCCCACTCTCACCGGAAACCAATCACTCACTTCATTTCCTATCCTAACACATGCTTTACTACCTTTGTAGAAACTTTTCACTGTTTGCAACAACCTTCCACCAACTCCATATAACCTCATCACATTCCACATTGCTTCCCTATCAACTCTATCATACACTTTCTCCAGATCCATAAACGCAACATACACTTCCTTACCTTTTGCTAAATATTTCTCGCATATCTGCCTAACTGTAAAAATGTGATTCATACAACCCCTACCTCTTCTAAAACCACCCTGTACTTCTAAGATTGCATTCTCTGTTTTATCCTTAATCCTATTAATCATTACTCTACCATACAATTTTCCAACTACACTCAACAAACTAATACCTCTTGAATTACAACACTCATGCACATCTCCCTTACCCTTATATAGTGGTACAATACATGCACAAACCCAATCTACTGGTACCATTGACAACACAAAACACATATTAAACAATCTCACCAACCATTCAAGTACAGTCACACCCCCTTCCTTCAACATCTCAGCTCTCACACCATCCATTGCAGACGCTTTTCCTACTCTCGTTTCATCTAGTGCTCTCCTCACTTCCTCTATTGTAATCTCTCTCTCATTCTCATCTCCCATCACCGGCACCTCAACGCCTGCAACAGCAATTATATCTGCCTCCCTATTATCCTCAACATTCAGTAAACTTTCAAAATATTCAGCACACCTTTTCCTTGCCTCCTCTCCTTTTAACAATCGTCCATTTCCATCTTTCACTGTCTCTTCAATTCTTGAGCCATCCTTCCTTACTCTCTTCACTTCTTTCCAAAACTTCTTCTTATTCTCTTCATATGAATGACCCAATCCCTGACCCCACCTCAGGTCAGCTTCCCTATTTGCCTCACGTACCTTGCGCTTTACTTCCACATTTTTCTCTATATTTTTCATACTTCTCTATACTATTACTCTGCAGCCATTCTTCAAAAGCCCTCTTTTTCTCTTCCACTTTTACCTTCACTCCTTCATTCCACCATTCACTGCCCTTCCTCATGCTGCCTCCAACAACCTTCTTGCCATACACATCACTTGCAATCCCAACAAAATTTTCTTTTACTAACTTCCACTCCTCCTATAAATTACCAGTTTCTCTTACTTTCACTTCGTCATATGCCATTTTCAACCTTTCCTGATATTTACTTTTTACCCCCGGTTTTATTAGCTCAATTGCCATTCGAGAACGGTCTTTAAACCTTTAAACTTGATATCCAGCGTATCTACTTTATTCCATGGTCAGGTAGAAAAGACTGTCCCTCATGAGCCTTGATTTCATGGCCCCATTTCCCATTTCCCTTGAACATTGCTCCCCATTAGCCACTCTTTACAATGGCTCTCCCTTTGCATGCACCACAACTTTTATGGCATCAAGTCTTCAAAATATCATCTCAGTAAGCAAATAACCATATTTAGTGACTCGCCCATTGAATACATATATCCAGTCTCATCCTTATCCTTACCAAAGATGTTGCATAGGTAAAGGTAATAGCATTGTGTTACCAATGACCTCTTATGTTCAGAGCTGCTTCATTGTTACTTATAGGTAACAAATGTTCAATAAGCAGCAAATAAACACTAGAAAGCAAAGCTTTTTGACAAAATGCAGTTGTTCTTCATCAGTCTCAAAATGGTATATTATATGTGTGAAGTTTGACTTAAATTTGAAAATGAGATTAGTAAAATAGTTTTTAGGAGACAAGGTACCATTAGAGCAATTAGGCAACACGTACACAGAAATTTTTTTAGCAAAATTTATTCCCAATATCTTAATGTAAAAAACAAACCTACTTGATATATACAGCAAATTTTCAGTGTTTGGCATTACTGCTTGTTGTTTTTTTATTTAACTCTAAATGGCTTCAACTTAAAGATTTTTATTCTTCTTACAGGTCCATCATCTAACACCAATAATCGCATTCAACCTCCTGGAGGGCAGGGTTCTCGAAATCAATTTCCTTCGTCCAACTTTCAGCCAAGCGGATCATCCTTCAACAACATACGACCTGGAAGTGGCCTTCCATCTCAGTCTGGATTGCCTTCGAGTGGATTACCCTCACAGTCTGGCCTTCCTTCTCAGTCTGGACTTCAACCGAGTCGGTTCCCATCACAACCTGGTTTACCATCAAATGGGTTGCCATCGCCGGGGTCTGGTTTGGTTTCAAATGGATTACCATCTCAGTCAGGGTTGCCATCAAATGGATTACCTTCTCAGCCTGGATTACCACCAAATCGCTTTCCAGGACCACCTGGCATTCCAAGGCCATCAGGATTTCCATCGGTTAATCAACGGCCCGGTGGCAGTAGTCTTGCGGGTCCTTCTAACTTTCCCCCATCTCTGTCTGGCATCCCATCTGGTGGTAGTGGTCTTCAAAGTCCTTCAAACTTTCCTCCATCTCTGTCTGGGATCCCGTCTGGAGGTAATGGCCTTCAAAGCCCTTCAAACTTTCCCCCATCTCTGTCTGGGATCCCATCTGGAGGTAATGGCCTTCAAAGTCCTTCCAACTTTCCCCCATCTCTGTCTGGGATCCCGTCTGGAGGTAATGGCCTTCAAAGTCCTTCAAACTTTCCCCCATCTCTGTCTGGGATCCCGTCAGGAGGTAATGGCCTTCAAAGTCCTTCAAACTTTCCCCCATCTCTGTCTGGCATCCCATCTGGAGGTAATGGCCTTCAAAGTCCTTCAAACTTTCCCCCATCTTTGTCTGGCATCCCATCCGGAGGTAATGGCCTTCAGGGCCCTTCAAACGTTCCCCCATCTCTGTCTGGCATCCCATCTGGTGGTAACGGTCTTGCAGGTCCCAATTTCCCTCCGTCCTTGTCTGGCATCCCAGCTTCTGGACTACCGCCATCGTCATCTGGATTACCATCACTCAATCAAAGGCCTGGTGGTAGTGGTCTTCCAGGTCCCACTAACTTTATTCCTTCGAATGGACTCCCACCTCCTGGCTTTCCTCCACTTGATCCAAACAGATTTCGACCCGGTGCTTTCCCGCCTTCTTTTCACAATACACCAGACAAACAATCCACCACCAGCTTTGGAACTAACCCACAGACGGATACCTCACCTGATACTGACACAACCCAGCCAGCTGATGAGTGTGAGGTCAACAAACATGGTGTGAAACCTGGGAACCTCACATGTTACTCCTGTAAGCTAGATTTCAAGAAAGACGGTTATGACTGGTCACATCCGTGTTTAGGTCGGCATAATGGTCTCAGTGTCAGCCCAGATTACTTGGTGACATGTGGAAACAGAGACATCTATTGCAGGGTAAGTTGCTTATTTATTTCTCTTCCCTACAATTTTTTTTTTATTATTGAGTATGTCTCCATTAGAATTCAGCTATTGATAACAAGTACTTCCACACTTGAAACTCAATGTGAATATCGTTAGTACCGTAAATATTTAGTTTTTTACCATTAAAAGTAAGTAGACCATTACTCAGCTTTGCTATTCCCTTGTATGCTTTCCCATACTTTCAATATGACATTTACATTTCCAGAGCTGTCAACTTTTTTTTTTTCCAGTAATTTCATTCTTCAAGTAATATATCCTTTTTGCATGTTATGTATATACTGCAGTTATCCATTCTGGAAATTATTGTAGTTTTTGGCACAGGAATGCTCATGATAATTTTGACATTGAAAGTAATCAGTAAATCACATTTCAAAATAAATCACATTTCAAAATTCCAGTTCTTGCACAGTTCCAGTAAATGCAGTATACAATATAAGATACACCACACCTGCTTGAGTAAGACACTTCTCCTTTGATTACATTGTCCTTTTGGGTTAATGCTTTATTATCCAGACAATTCAGGTTTCTCCAGTGCCATTCGCATTGAATGTCACATGTTATCAATATTTTTTTCGTCTATGCTTGAAATTTAAGTAACTGTGCTTGATTGCGTGGCATGAGGCTAAAATGTGGGAGTCTCATGCAGGATGAGCGACACTTGATAGGTATGCATTTCACAAGTTAATAACTTCTGAAAGTCTATTTTTTTCACCGTTCCATGAGGTTGTTTAAAAATTAAAACGTGAAATGTTTCAAAATTAAGAGATCCTCAAATTTTAATAGGATAATTGCTGATTATATACTTATATACATAGATATATACATAGACACTCTCACACACTCATAGACGCACGCTCAGACCTGCCCCACTACAGAGATTATCCATATCGCTTTCGGCTTGAAGGAAGCGAATGATTAGAATCCTGTTGAATGTTCAGTGTTGGCCCTTGGAGGGTGATGGCTACAAGCTTCAGCTATTATAAGCCTGATGTAGTTGTTCTCCTTGTGAACAATATGGTTTCCATCAATCAACTCTTTCAGGGAAGGTTTCCAGTCAATATAGTGTTGGTTTACTGCCCAATGATTTCTGTGGGCCACCGTACATCTTCAGACTAGTGTGGTAGTGTATCCAATGTAGTCTTTTTGTGATATTTACAAATCTCCTCAGGACACGAAAATGTATAGACTACAGTTGTATATGCTCCCTTTGGTCCTCCGAGGCCGGTACTGTTCTTCATCATGAGACTTGCAGTTAGGTAGGGCTTGCTATTTATTATAAGTTTTACCCTCTGGTTAGGGGCTTTTATTATACACACTGGATGCTTGAATTAAACTTGCTTTCCATTTCAGGAAGAGAGGACCGAAGTCAATGGCGTGTTGATCTACCTTACGAGAGAATGTACCGACACATGTTATTACGGCTGTCGTCCCAAGGGTTTCGGCATAGGTTACGAGGCCTGCGCCAACTGTTGCAACGAGCACGCGTGCAACCACAATTACCCCGTGAGCGGATAGCCACGATATCCATCGCTGATGGCTGTCCATCTAGTCGTGGTAGCGAGGATCCTTCAATGGACAATCAGCGATGGATTAGAGTAGACTGACCTTTGGTTCCTAGATGTAGGAGACCTTTGCTTTCTTTTGCTGGGGGTTGGGTTTAGGATTCCACGAAGACGCTTCATGTTAGATAGTTGATTTTGATTAAGTAATGAAGCAAACCTTATCACACGTATGTGAGCCAATCTTCGTTATTTCTTAATTCCTTTTTTTTTCAATCCATGAACCTTAAATGTTTTCTTATTGTACTTATTTACGTTTTGTTCCCATCTTTTTGTTATAGTGTTATAATTAAAAAGAATTATTTTTCTCAAGTGGAATAAAACCTGCCGATATTTTCATGTTGAAGCCTTCGATCAAGTTTCAGAACTTCTCGTCTATTTTGACATCGTGAACATCTATGGTTATGATATTATCTGTGGATCCTGAATCTAAATTTCCGTAACAAACCTATCGTTTCTTCCGGGTGACGACAAATTTGAAATGTATTTGATTTTGCCGCTGCATAACAGCTAAAATCAAAATGGGTCTCGATCCAATTACAAGACATCAATACATTAAAATACACCATCTTTCGTGTATTTGTGATAAATAGAATAACCCACAATGTATGAAAAATTAAATTTATTTTAGCTTTCGAAGGGACCAACTCCCTTCCTCTTAAGAAAAAAAAGAGGAAGGGAGATGGTCCCTTCGAAAGCTGAAATAAATTTAATTTCTAATACATTGTGGGTTATTGAATTTAACATGACATCAATGTTTCGTCATATTGGCATAAAAATTAGTGGGAAGAGATCTCTAACTAATCTAGGGATGGGTAATGGCAAAGTCTATAGAGGTCTCTATAGAACCTGGTTAATGTAACATTTTGTAAATCATTCACTTTATGTCCATTTTGAAGAGGAATACCAGGAAACAGGATTGTTTACAGCCATAATTGTATGATGCAGAATGTCAGAAAGACACAGACCCTTGAACGACCTGACTACTTTTTTTTTAATGTTTAAAGATGACGTACTCCGTCCTTTGAATTTTAACTAAGATGTATGTGTCTGCCCAAAGAAAATGTTTATGATAAATTAAGAGAGACCCACCAAATGTAATGTCCAAATCAGACGTAAACTAAGGCGTTGAAGGAATACCTTTTTTTTTTTTCAACTCTTCCTAACGCAACAATGATACAGAATACTATCTTAAAAACTACCATCTGGTTTGTAACAACAGTAACTCTGCATCATTAGCCTCTGAAAGTATCCAGAGTTTTTTACTATTAATCGTGGTTTACACGGTCGAACGATTAGTCGAACCCGGTTGTCGAACCTGTTTGTCAAACGGTTTGAAGAGGTGGAGTTAGTCACAAATTTATAGGGCTTGTGGACAATGAAGCCCCGCCCACAAAAGTCAGGCGAGAACAAGCTTTATTTGAACCGTTCGACGAACATGTTCGACAACCAAATACCCCGTTCACACGTTTGAACATCACTTCAAACACTTGTCTGTCGAACCGCGTTCGACTTACCGTTCAACCATGTAAAACAGGCTTTACACGGTCAAACGGTTCATCGAATCAAGTTGTGGAACCTGTTAAGTCAGCCACAAATACATAAGGTTTGTGGACAATGAAGCCCCGCCCACAAAAGTCAGGCGAGAACAGGCTTTATTTGAACCGTTCGACGAACATGCTCGACAACCAAATACCTTGTTCACACGTTCGATCACCATTTCAAACACTTGTCTGTCGAACCGCGTTCGACGAACCGTTCTACAGTGTAAATCCACCTTTACCTGGAGAGGAGGCCTGACTTGTTGCAAGTACATGTCAGCTTTTAAAAAGAAAACAAAAATTACATCTCATGCAAAACATGATATTGTAGTTATAAAGATACTTGTTGTATAAAGTAAATAAATCATTATCCGTGAAAATCTATAAATAAGCTTTATGATGTGAATAGTGCATTATGTGTTGTGAAACGTGAAGATATAATAGTTTTTATCCGCATGCAAAAAGCTTCTGTGTCGGTCTTGTGTTTTTTCAATAACAGCAAAGCCTTGGTTATCAAACTCTTGATAAATTAACTCTCCTTGCGAAATTGAATATCATTTTAAGTAATTGGTTTTCTCCTCCAGAATAAGTTACTTTTAATTACATTTATGGCGATGGTGTCCTTGGATGAGGCGACGCCAATAGATAGATTCAGATCATTGATGGAATTTGACTTGGTAACCATTATTGCATATCTCTCTCTCTCTCTCTCTCTCTCTCTCTCTCTCTCTCTCTCTCTCTCTCTTAGAAAAGACTCGTCATCACCAGTAAGAAGGATAATCAACCAGGAGAGGCTGCACTATATGCCTTGTAAAAAGGATAGATTATAACATATATCTATTATTTATCCGAAAATTAAACACATTGTGCCTCTTAAACGTATCTTGCACTTTTGTTATAACTTAAGAAAACGTGTTTTGATTTATAAAGATATATTTGTACAAAGACTTTCATGTTTAAAAAAATCTCAAGTTGTTTGCAGAAGTCGATGATTCTTGCCACTGATTTGAAAATATAATTGGTCATTCACCCAATCCTTTACGAAGTTCCTTTTGATTATTGAGGCTTTGCTGTACTGCATATATACGCGTATATGTCTTATGTTCTTTTGAATATCTATATGTGCTGCACTTATATATACATGTCTATTTTTACACTATATGGATACATCCTATTATTGTTTATCGTTTATGATGTAGGCTACCAACTAGGAATTTTTTTTATATCTACAATTTTCATCTCTCTCTCTCTCTCTCTCTCTCTCTCTCTCTCTCTCTCGTTAACCACGTTAATGAAAAGCATTCGACTTTTCTGTTGTTCTGGCCTGATTGGTAACGTCTCTGCCTGGCATTTGCCAGACTAATGTTCGAGTCCCACTTAGCCTCTTTAGTTCCTTCAGTATATGCAACCTTATCATCCTTGTGAGCTAAGGTTTTGGGTGTTTGGGTCATCAGCAGCCATTGCCTGGCCCTCCATGGTACTAGCTTGGGTGGAGAGAGGGATTGGGCGCTGATCTTATGTATATATGGTCAGTTTCTAGGGCGTTGTCCTGCTTGCTAGTGCAATGTCACTGTCTCTTGCCTCTGCCATTCATGAGCGGCCTTTAAACTACCTTTGTTCTGCACAATGCCTTTTCTATCGGTCATTATTAAAATCCTTTGCCAAACCCAGTTCTTTTGATCATCCTTTTTAGATAAAGATATATCTTCATCTAAAGTCTAAAGCTTGCTAATCTCCCTGTTGCTGTAGTGACACATACGAAAACGTGCATCCATTAATGGTACATTCAATTCAAAACTTATATAATTCTTCAAGAATGGCTTTTTTCAATCTGATAAAGTAAGAATTTATTTTCAAACTTGCGTCTTGGCGTTGAATGTTCTTCCTAGTCCCAACACTGAACAATATGACAACTTCTATAAATCATATTCATAATTACCTTCCGTTACGGCTTCTACCCTTCTGTTTAGAAATAAACAAGAAATTTTCCACCATTTCCAGTTACATACGACTCTGGAGCTTCATATTAAAACACCGCTTTTCTGGTTAAATTCATTATTAAGAATCTCTCTCTCTCTCTCTCTCTCTCTCTCTCTCTCTCTCTCTCTCTCTCTCTCTCTCTCTCTCTCTCTCTCTCTCTCTCTCTCTCTCTCTCTCTCATTTCCAGTCGTTTATAATTGAATTCCTAGTTAAAAAAGATATCAACATTTCGCAAATCAGCCTTAATAAATGTGTGTAAATAAATAAGATCTCATGTGTATTAAATGTCATTATCTACACTATTTATCTTGTTTTTTTACGTTTTGTGAACTAATTATTTCCCATCAGTATCTGTGTACTCGCAAATATATAAGGTGTGCTGACATCCTTGTTTCCTTTACCTTTTAGTCCTATATACTTGCTTTACGTTACTTTAAGGGCGATTTTCGTATTGCTGTCACACGGAAACCCTGTATTTTACAGAACCTACAAGATTTGTTTATTGTACAGTCATAAGTACTTAAGAGTAGCACCCTATCCTGCTCTAATTGTCCAATCAACGTTAGCAAGGCTCTTAAAGAAAGAAACTCTTCAACATCTTGAAGGCCTTGATATTTTCATTCCTTCGAATGCCTATAGTCCATTTCTTTTAGCGAGGTATATTTGCACAGACGCGCAACGGTGCCCTTTTAGCTCGGAAAAGTTTCCTGATCGCTGATTGCTTAGAATGAATTTGTCCAACCAATCAGCGATCAGGAAACTTTGCCGAGCTAAAAGGGCACCGCTGCGAGTCGGTGCTAATACGCCTCGCTAAGAGAAATGGACTATAGTGTTTATATAGTCTTTTGGCGGAATATTCAAAGATTTGGGTTATACTAAAAATCGTAATTTTGAGAGAGGTAAGTAAGAAGATGCTACGCAGTCATAGGGAAGTAATTTCTTTTTTATTTATGCAAGTTATTTTTGTTTCTAATTTCGATAAATTCAATCATTTACACTGCTTTTGGGAGGGCCCCAGATAGTATGGTGGCAAGGCTCGAGACGGCTTGATGGTGGCCCGTATCCAGGCGGTAAGTTCACCTTTGGCTTTCCCACGATCCAAGAATGCCTACAGATACTGTGGGCTAGCTGACCTAGCTCTTGAGTGTTCTCGTGTGCTAACGAGCTGCAGAGTTGCAAGAGCCGTGCTTTGCTGTAAGGGCCAGGCAATCTATAAGCAGGATTGTGGCCAAAGTCTGAAGAGAAGTTCTTGCGTGTGCCCGCCATCTTCATGAACTCTGAAGTAAGTATCGTGTACGAGGTCCATTCCGATCCAGAAAATACCAAGTAACCCACTGATACACATGTAGTGAATATATCTGAACAAAAAAAATATATAAAAATGCTACAAAGATGTAATAGAAATTCGGCGGATGCAAAAAAAAAAAAAAAAAAAAAAAAAAATGGCTGTGTCAAAAATTGTTTCTTTTCATGTAAAACTTATCTTTGAATGAAATTAAAGGAGAAATAATTTAAAGTGATGTTAATTATCACTGTGGTGATATGGAAGGAAAATCCACACAAGATTACTCTTGATGTTATTAAGAATAAAAAAGATTTAGGGTCACATACGTATGCGTTAATTTTGTGCAAAGGGATATATCTATCTATCTATACATATATATATATATATATATATATGTGTGTGTGTGTGTGTGTGTGTGTATGTATGTATAGTCCGTAAATTTCTTAAATAAAGTGTCAATGAAAAACTTAAATCTAAGAGTCATTTCGGTGTATGCCGAAACAGGATAGAATAAATATTAATGTATAGAAAATTGGAAATGTAGCTTTGATAAAAAAAAATGCTCTAGATATTCTTGTGCAGTAGGCCTACACCGGACTAGACCATTGTAGCATATGATAGGCTGGTAAACTAAAAAACTTACCAGGCTAGCTATGCTATTATGAATTTTTAAAAGAAATGCTATAAAACAGTTCATGAACGTTTATCTTGTTATCCTCCAATAATCTGTAAAAAAATAGATATCAGATTTTCCATCGAAACAAAATAATTTTCTCATACAGGGCCGTTATTTATACATGGCCTTTCTGACTTCCAAGATGTTCCTGAAAGGCATAAGTGTCCAAAAGGAATTTATTCAGTGGCTCGTTTTGGTAATTAAACCTTGTATTTTTTTTTTTTGTCTGCCATCATTTCACAGAAACAGCTATGGCAGTCTAGTCTGTTGGCTATGTGTAGTTATGTGGAGACATTGCTAGTTTATTCATATCGAGATATTCATTTAAACAAAACTGCTCCTAAGATGCACAGTAGGCTATCATTACAAAAAAAAAAAAAAAAAGATAATGGAAACTACTTTTTTAAATCCATGCATACGAATCTGATACCTCAGAGAGACAAGTGTTGCATTTAGTATCAAGTTCATTGGATTGATTGAAGGCCTTATACATTAGGTAGCTTCGTAGATTCAGGCAAATATTAAGTGAGAGAGAGAGAGAGAGAGAGAGAGAGAGAGAGAGAGAGAGAGAGAGAGAGAGAGATTTTTAACGTTTGAATGTATGAAAGGGGCTATATGTGATTGCATGTGACCTAAGTGGACAAAGATAAATAAAGTATAAACTAAATATAAGTGTTTGATTCTCGTCCCAAGAACACCAATTCCCTCCTTAATATTGGTTTAAGAAACTCCATTTATTCTAAATTATGGAATATTTGCAACTGATATACAGTTTTGGGGCAGTAACTGTATATATTTAAATTACATTAGTCTTTCTATCGTACGTACAGTATAAACTCACTTTCTCTCAATTACATATCGTGTGATGTAGAATATGTAAAAAGAAACACGAGAAACCGGAGTATTGTCTCTGCCACTGTGGGTCAAAACAAACAAATATTTGCATGGTATGAAATATAAGCATACAAATTAATATTTCTGATATATGGAAGTTTTATAATTATCATTTTGATATTTCCTAAGAGCAATATTATCACAACAAACGACTGAGACGGTTCTAAATATAAAGCTACCATACAGAATAAGCCTTGCGTAAACATTGTTTTGATCATGACGCAATCAGTCCCAGAGCTGATATTTCCAATCCAAACCTTACCTGAAGTAGCATTGGCGTCTTGAATAATCACGTCCCTTTACGAAAGACGGAGCCTTAGATAACTTTACTCTTGACAATCTCTATTGTTTGTGTAAGATCACACCGACTGACAGAGACATAGTCTTCCTAGTCCAAATACTAGTGGTAATATCCCGTCACCCTGTGACTTTACGAAATCGTTCCGAAAAATCTCAAGATGTCTGTAATATGTTTAGCTTCTAGAGTGTGCAGAGCTGCTTTGCCGTTACGCAATGTTAAGGTAAGTTGGGACAATTTAGCCGAAAGTTACGTAAGTCTAATTCGGAGAATGACTACTGGTACCCTAAGCTGAAAGTCGTGACTGAGTTTGGGTTAATTTAACCCTATGGCAGTATGGCCTTTACATCCCGGGCTACCCCTTATCTTAGTTAAAAAATATACTAAATTTTGTCGTGTGAAAAGTTGTATGCCTTGTAATGTATACATTAAAATACTGAAGGTGCTGTAGAAAGTAGGGTTCCCCTGCAGTATAGGACCAGAAAAGCAGCCCTTAAAGTTAGTATGTACCCTTCTGAGATGGTAACATTTTCGATGAGTAAGGGAGAGGATATCCAAGGAAGGAAGATCAATTCCTTGCTGGTGTTAAATACTTTCCAGGTTAGCGATTTGCCATATGGAAATCTGTGCCTACCAGGAAGATGCAGTTTCTCCCTGGTAGATCAGTTTTAAGAAAATGGATTAGAGCCTTTGTATAACAACGGACAGGTACTTTCATTTGCATAGAAAATGGGAATTTTCTTCTCATTGTATAGTTGTTTGGGGTAGTTTGTAGCGCTACGGCCAAGCGTCCTAATTTGCTTATTATCGCTCTGACTGTTGTCTTGTATAGAATAAAAACGTTTGGAAATGGTCTACACATCTTAAATATGTTGTGTAAGGGGGGGTCCGGGGGGGGGGGGGCGCAGCCCCCCTGGGTAAGGACACGGCTTTTAGCATAGGTTAAGTGGGTTTTTTAAGTTAGCTTCTCCCGTCGTACTCGTAGGTAAGGAAACTGTTGTGTAAGGGGTGGGGGTCCGGGGGGGGGGGGGCGCCCCCCTGGGTAAGGATACGGCTTTTAGCATATGTTAGGTGGGTTTTTTTAAGTTAGCTTCTCTCGTCGTACTCGTAGGTAAGGAAACTGTTGTGTAAGGGGGGGGGGGGTCCGGGGGGGGCGCCCCCCTGGGTAAGGATACGGCTTTTAGCATAGGTTAGGTGGGTTTTTTAAGTTAGCTTCTCCCGCCAAAATCGTTTTTAGAACGACGGCCACAGTTCAGAATATTTCCGTTTAATACGGGATCTGGCCGTCACCCTACAAACGCTCCGTTGTTTGTAAGTCGTGGCTGTCGTATTACGAAATCTGTGCCCGTTGTTCAGGAAAACTTCTACACAAGAATACCACATACCCTAAACTTCCCCACCTAACCTAACCTACAAGCCATGTACTTACCTAAGGGGGGGGGGGGGCTATGGAATGGAATTAATAATAATTAAGCTAGCCCAAAAGACAATATATGCAGAGAAATCTAACATTAATGACTTCCTCAAGGCAAAATTTAACTTCACTTTATATAACCCCAAAAGAATTAATTGTAATACTATTAAGTAATTAATAATAATAATAGTTCACATTGTTTATTTTGCTGAGATAAATTTCTTTGTATTAGTGTATTGTTCATCGAATTGATATTTATTTCCTACTCTCAGGTAACTCCATCACGAAATGTTCCTCTTCAAAATGTTCGTTCTTGCCTTGGACGAACGTCTGTCACTTTAGCAGCGGAAAGTGTACAAAAAGTCATTGTAGATGAGATTCCAGAGGCTGGAAGAAAATATGTAGGAAGATGGCTATTTGGATGTTCGGGCATGGTTTTTGGAGCAGTTGTGATAGGTAAGATCATTAAAGTATTTTTTTTATTTGGTTTCTTTTTTATCTTTGATGCTGGAAATTTAAAGTATTGAACATTATAGTAGTCTTCTTACTGTATATAACAGTAACAAAATGCAAACGTTTGATTCTTGTGACATATTGGTACATGACACCAGGCCCAACCCTAGGCTTATACCAACGACAGTCTCTGTGTGGTAACTGCCGATGTAAACACTTGTACAGTACTTAAAACAATTCACATTCAAAAGACAATGGCAATAATGTAATAGAACTGCCATTACCTAATAATTCCACGATAAAATGCTATTGATCCAGGAGAAATGTTTATAACAGTGTAAACATCCTGCAGCCATTTGTAATACCTTCGATCAGCTGATCGCTAAGTTACGGAAGGAAATACTTCATAGGTGCGTTCACACTAAACTTTTTTTTTCAATATTAAACTTACCCGATAATCATGTAGCTGTCAACTCCGTTGCCCGACAGAATTCTATGGAGGGATACGCCAGCTATCACAATACTAGAAGGGGGTGTACTTACCAGCGCCACCTGTGGCCAGGTACTATAGTACTTCTTGTTGACACCTCCTCAATTTTTCCTCTGTCGTGCTTCCGGCAAGACGTTCTGGGATACGCTTATGATCTTCGAGTATTTTCACGGCTTTTGGTGAAGTATTCTCTCAGATTTCGGCTGTCGCTTTACTGGAAAACTTCTATATTAGCTTAGATAGCTATTATTTAGTCCTGATTTAACGGTTAACGATCTTTTGCTTGATTTTGAAACCCCACTTGGTTAACTCTTTTGATTCAAGATGTCTGACATTTCACAAGCCCCCACCCATAGACGATGTAGGTCTTGTAATAGGCGTATTCCGAAGGCCTCGGTAGATCCTCACACCGCTTGTTCTGACTGTAGGGAAAGGCCCTGTCAGTTAGAAGATCGATGTGAGGAATGCGCCGGACTTTCGGAACTTGATTTTGTCCGTCTTCTTAAGTACTCAACCAAGTTAGAGAGAGAGAGAGTTAGGAGGAGTTCTTCTCACTCTTCACTTTTTTCCTCACCTCATGATCCCCTACCTTTTCCTACCCCTGTAGTGGCTACCCCCGAACCTACTATTTGCCCTCAGCCTGATATGTCTGTTGTTTTGCGTGCCATTCAGGCCTTAGGCGATAAAGTAGAGTCAGTGGTAAGTGATCATAAGTCTCTTATGGCCGAAGTCAAGGAACTTAAGGTCAAGAGTGCAGTGGGTGGAATTAGTGCCAGTGCTGTGACGAGTGCTAGTGTCAGTGCAGTGCCAAGTGCTAGTGTCAGTGTCAGTGTGGTGCGTGAGGATACTTCTGTGCGTGCCAGTCGTCCTCCCAGTCCGGGACCTCTTGCAAGCTCCCAAGCCCAGGGGAGAAGCAATGTCGAAGGGCAAAAGGGTTCGGCAGGCCTTGATCGGCGCACAGAAGTATCCTCGGTGGTTGCGGGCGTGTCTTCCAGAGACCGTCACTCCCACCTGCAGACGATTGAGCCCGTCTTTTACTCGTCTGCTGAGCAATTGTCAGGGAAGAAACGCTGGACTCAGGTCTCGAGACCACTCAAACGCAGAGTCCAGACCTCAAGAACTCAACCGGGCTGCAGTCATTGGTTCAGCTCTGACTCGCCGCAGTCATCAGTTGAATGCACTCCGCCTAAGAGGAGTAAGGTTCTGCCACAACAGATCTCTGCTGTTAAGGCTTTACCTCAGCAGACCTTAGTGTCTGCCGACCCCAAGTTGACTCTACTGCAGTCCATGCAGTCACAACTTGCGGTCTTGATGCGTGAGTGTCAGGCTGAGCAGGTTACACCTCCTCCTGCGATCGCTCCGCCTGACCGCAGTACTGCCTGCCAGGCGTATGATGTTGAGGCTCCTCAGAATACCTTAGCACGTTCTGAGTTTACTGTTTCCAGTGGTGTGCAGCTCCCTCCGCCTTCCTTAAGGCAACCTCAGCAATGGGAACAGGAAGATTATTCCTTACTTCCTCCGCTTCCACTTGCAGTTCCACCAGTGAGGCAACACTCTCTTGAGGTACAACAACCTCTCCCATCCATGAGTCAGTCTCCTCAGCTCTCGCTGCAGCGAGCTCAACCCTCCTCAAGGCAACCACAACACCTTAGCCTTGCGCCTCAGGAGCCTCAACTCGCGAGACAATTACTGTGTTCTGCGCAGCCACTACCTCATCGCTCACAGCTCACACCTCAGGAACCTCAACTCGTTCCTCAGGAACTTGCTACTGCGCATCCGCCATCCGCTCAGCAAGCGCAACCCTTGAGTTCAGTCACTCATGCTAGGAGTCAGCCTCCTCCACCCATGCGCCTACCTTCTGCTACTTCTTTTGATCAGCCTTTGCAGTCTGAGCCTCGGGTGTTCCCTCAACAGAGTCTTGAAGAGGAAACCACTAATATTGTTGTTCCAGCTCGTGCTGACTCTGCTGTTCAGCATACCTTTCCGATCTCTTCGCTACACTCTGGTGATGAGGCGTCTGATGATGAGGTGGCACACCTGGATCCCTCATCAGACGTGGATGAATCCAAGTCTTCTCCACCTTCTATTGACTTTCGTAAGGTCTTGGCTCTGTTTAGGGAGGTATACCCAGACCACTTTGTCTCTGCTATTCCCCGCTCTCCGCCATCTGAGTTTTCGCTGGGCATGCAGCCAGCTAAGTCTACTTATACTAAGCTAGTCCTAGCAAGGTCCTCTAAGAGAGCGTTAAGGATCTTAGGGGAGTGGTTGCAGACTAAGCAACACCTTGGAAAGACTTCGTTCATGTTTCCTCCGACTAAGCTCACTTCTAAAGCGGGCGTTTGGTATGCCACAGGAGAGGAACCAGGCTTGGGAGTACCTGCCTCTGCCCAGGCTGACTTCTCAAGTCTGGTAGACTCGCCTCGTAGAACAGCAATGAGGCGCTCTAAGGTTTGCTGGACCTTCTCAGACCTTGATCACTTCCTGAAGGGTGTTTTTAGAGCATTTGAGATGTTCAACTTCCTAGACTGGTGCCTGGGGGCCCTCAGCAAGAAGACCTCCCCTGCGGACAAGGATTCTGCCATGCTATTAATGTCCTGCATGGATAAGGCCATTAGAGATGGATCTGGCGAGCTTGCGTCGATGTTTGTGTCAGGGGTTCTTAAGAAAAGGGAACAGCTATGTACCTTCCTTTCCTCCAGCATTACACCTTGTCAAAGGTCTCAACTCCTTTTCGCTCCGCTCTCGAAGTTCCTCTTCCCCGAAGAGCTGGTTAAGGACTTGTCTGCTGCCCTGATACAAAAGGACACACATGATCTTGTAGCCTCATCGGCTCGTAAGACTAAGGTTGCTACCTCAGTCCCCAGGACTTATCGCACCCCAGTGGCTGATACTCCTGCTACGAGGTTCATACCGCCCTTTCGTGGTAGAGCCCCCAGCCGAGGAAGCTCCCGTCCAGACTCTTCCAGGAGCAAGTCTAGGAAAGGTTCCAAGGCTTCTAAAGGAAAAAACTGACTCTCCGCATCTCCAGACAGCAGTAGGAGCCAGACTCAAGATCTTCTGGCAAGCCTGGGAAAAGAGAGGTGCAGACGCCCAGTCTGTCAGTTGGCTGAGGGAGGGTTACAGGATTCCATTCTGCCGCAAACCCCCTCTGACCACATCTCCCATCAACCTCTCTCCCAACTACAAAGAAGAGGACAAGAGGCTAGCGTTGCACCAGGAGGTGTCGCTACTTGTGCAGAAGAAGGCAGTGGTTATAGTCCGGGACCATCAATCCCCGGGCTTCTACAACCGTCTCTTTCTGGTGGCCAAGAAGACAGGAGGTTGGAGACCGGTGCTGGACGTCAGCGCGCTCAATGCGTATGTCACCAAGCAGACGTTCACGATGGAGACGACGAAGTCGGTCCTAGCAGCGGTCAGGCAGGAGGACTGGATGGTCTCGTTGGACCTGAAAGATGCCTACTTTCACGTTCCTATTCATCCAGACTCCCAACCTTTCCTGAGATTCGTTTTTGGAAAGGTTGTCTACCAATTCCAAGCCCTGTGTTTTGGCCTAAGCACAGCTCCTATGGTGTTTACGCATCTGATGAGGAATATAGCAAAATTCCTCCACTTATCGGACATCAGAGCCTCCCTTTACTTAGACGACTGGCTGTTGAGAGCCTCCACGAGTCGTCGCTGTCTGGAGAGTCTCAACTGGACTTTGGACTTAATCAGAGAACTGGGTCTGTTAGTCAACATAGAAAAGTCTCAGCTCATTCCCTCCCAATCCATTGTGTACCTGGGAATGGAGATTCGGAGTCAGGATTTTTGGGCTTTTCCATCGGCCCCAAGGATAAGCCAAGCCCTAGATTGCATCATGAGCATGCTGAAGAGGAGCAGTTGCTCGGTGAGACAGTGGATGAGTCTCACAGGGACCCTTTCATCACTGGCCCTGTTCGTCGAGCTAGGGAGACTCCACCTCCGCCCTCTTCAATTCCATCTTGCAGCTCATTGGGACAAGGGTTTGACTCTCGAAGCAGTCTCTATCCCAGTCACCAAAGAGATGAAGACCACTCTCTTGTGGTGGAAGACCAATCTCCTTCTCAGGGAGGGCCTATCGTTGGCTATTCAGACCCCCAATCTTCATCTCTTCTCAGATGCATCGGACTCGGGCTGGGGTGCAACCTTGAACGGACGGGAATGCTCGGGAACGTGGAACGAGGAACAGGGAACGCTCCACATCAACTGCAAGGAGCTACTAGCAGTTCATTTAGCCCTGCTGAACTTCAAGTCCCTCCTGCTAGGCAAGGTGGTGGAGGTGAACTCAGACAACACCACAGCCTTGGCTTACATCTCCAAGCAAGGAGGGACCCATTCGAGGAGCCTATACGAGATCGCAAGGGACCTCCTCATTTGGTCAAGAAGTCAAAACCTCACTTTAGTCACGAGGTTCATTCAGGGCAACATGAACGTCTCAGCAGATCGCCTAAGCAGAAGGAATCAGGTCATTCCCACGGAATGGACCCTCCACAAGAGTGTGTGCAACAGACTTTGGACCTTGTGGGGTCAACCTACCATAGATCTGTTTGCCACCTCCATGACCAAGAGACTTCCGCTGTACTATTCCCCAGTTCCAGACCCTGCAGCAGTTCATGTGGATGCTTTTCTGCTGAACTGGTCCCATCTCGACCTTTACGCATTCCCACCGTTCAAGATAATAAACAAAGTCCTGCAGAAGTTCATCTCGCACGAAGGGACACGGCTGACGCTGGTTGCTCCCCTTTGGCCTGCAAGAGAATGGTTCACAGAGGTACTTCAATGGCTAGTCGACATCCCCAGGACTCTACCTCTAAGAGTGGACCTTCTACGTCAACCTCACGTAGACAGGTTGCACCCAAACCTCCACGCTCTTCGGCTGACTGCCTTCAGACTGTAGAAAGATTCGCTAGAGCTAGAGGCTTTTCGAAGGAGGCAGCCAGTGCGATTGCCAGAGCAAGAAGGGTTTCCACTCGTAGAGTCTACCAATCTAAGTGGGAAGTCTTCCGGAGCTGGTGTAGAGCCAATTCAGTATCCTCTACCAATACCTCTGTGACCCAAATAGCTGACTTCCTATTACATCTTAGGAATGAGAGATCCCTTTCAGCCCCTACGATTAAAGGGTACAGGAGTATGTTGGCTTCAGTTCTCCGCCACAGAGGTTTGGACCTTTCTTCCAACAAGGACCTTCAAGACATCCTTAAGTCTTTTGAGACTTCTAAAGAGCGTCGTCTATCCACTCCAGGCTGGAACCTAGACGTAGTCTTAAGGTTCCTTATGTCACCTAGGTTCGAACCTCTCCAGTCAGCTTCCTTCAAGGACCTTACCCTCAAGACTCTTTTTCTCGTCTGCCTTGCAACAGCTAAGAGAGTCAGTGAGGTTCATGCCTTCAGCAAGAACATTGGTTTCACGACCGAATCTGCAACATGTTCTTTTCAGCTCGGATTCTTAGCAAAGAACGAACTTCCTTCACGTCCTTGGCCTAGATCGTTTGAAATACCTAGCCTCTCCAACATGGTAGGTAACGAACTAGAGAGAGTTCTTTGCCCTGTCAGAGCTCTCAAGTATTATCTTAATAGGTCTAAACCTATTCGAGGACAGTCAGAAGCCTTATGGTGTGCCATCAAGAAACCTTCGAGGCCCATGTCCAAGAACGGGGTTTCGTATTATATAAGGCTTCTGATTAGAGAAGCCCATTCTCACTTAAAGGAGGAAGACCTTGCATTGCTGAAGGTAAGGACCCACGAAGTAAGAGCCGTAGCTACTTCGATGGCCTTTAATAAAAACCGTTCTCTGCAGAGCATAATGGATGCAACCTATTGGAGGAGCAAGTCAGTGTTTGCATCATTTTATCTTAAAGATGTCCAGTCTCTTTACGAGAACTGCTACACCCTGGGACCATTCGTAGCAGCGAGTGCAGTAGTAGGTGAGGGCTCAGCCACTACATTCCCTTAATCCCATAACCTTTTTTAACCTTTCTCTTGAATGCTTTTATTGTTGTTTTTATGGTTGTTACGGTAGGCTAAGAAGCCTTCCGCATCCTTTTGATTTGGCGGGTGGTCAATTCATTCTTGAGAAGCGCCTGGGTTAGAGGTTGTGTAGAGGTCCTTTAGTAGGGGTTGCAGCCCTATATACTTTAGCACCTTTGAGTTGATTCAGCCTCCAAGAGGAACGCTGCGCTCAGTAAGGAAGACGAACTTAAAAAAGAGGCAGAGTAACGGTTCAATTCGACTTCCTTACCAGGTACTTATTATTTCATTGTTATTTGAGATAACTGTTATATGAAATATGGGATACTTAGCTATCCTTTAATCTTGTACACTGGTTTTCACCCACCCCCCTGGGTGTGAATCAGCTACATGATTATCGGGTAAGTTTAATATTGAAAAATGTTATTTTTATTAGTAAAATAAATTTTTGAATATACTTACCCGATAATCATGATTTAATTGACCCTCCCTTCCTCCCCATAGAGAACCAGTGGACCGAGGAAAAATTGAGGAGGTGTCAACAAGAAGTACTATAGTACCTGGCCACAGGTGGCGCTGGTAAGTACACCCCCTTCTAGTATTGTGATAGCTGGCGTATCCCTCCATAGAATTCTGTCGGGCAATGGAGTTGACAGCTACATGATTATCGGGTAAGTATATTCAAAAATTTATTTTACTAATAAAAATAACATTTTATTACATAAGTCTTAAGTTACAACATTTACGATGACATCAATTCTTTATTTCTCACTAAAATGAATTAAAATAAAAAGTATTGGCAATCTTTAAAATTCTTTAGAATTAGGTCAGCAGTGGTTGTGCTAAGAAGAAGAAAAGGCTGTTAGTTGCTATAATGAGCTCATCAGCTTTTTGGAACCGGTAGTTAACCCATGTGCACATGCCTTTCTTTATGTTCCCGTTACAATTGACAGCATGCTGAGAAAGGAATTTTTTTGGTCAATTTTATAAATATATGTTAATACTACTGTGTACAGTACTGTACACTATCATTTCATACGGTAAGCAGAGCAACACTTGTAATAACATACTGATAGTTTTTAATTAATGCTCAGTATTTTATATGATATGGTAACTTGTACACTGCTGCTTAGGCTAGCCAATAACTTAGGCGAGTTTTGTGTTATAAATCTTTTACTATAGTGCTGCTAAAGCTAGCCAATAATTTGGGTGAGTTGTATATTTTAAAGATCAACTTATGCTTCGGATATTAGCTAAAATCATAGAAATTTACTCAGATTTTGGGCTCGACTTATCTGTGGGTTGTCTTATATGGCAAGATATATGGGGCTTACCTGCAGTATAATCGAGATCCAGCTGACAGGGAAGATGGATGCTGTGTCCCAAGAGAGGAGAAGATGAAGAAAGAGGCCACTCATTCTTGCCATTCATCCCAGACTAAATCCATAACCTCCTTACTCGACTAACTGTTAATAATTCTGTGAGGGAGCAAAGGAAGCTGTACCACTTACTGAGCAGACACCACAGCTCCTAGAGGGAAAATATCTAGGGACCCGTATGTTACAGGTAGTGACCTGTGAAGTTGGTTTGTTGCCTCCATACACCCGCCTGAAGTACCTGCATCATTGAAAGATTCTTTCTGAATGCCAGGAATGTGCTTATGCCTTTGACATTGTGAGCTCTGGGTCTTGTCCTTCCTTGTTGAGATGTAATAATATACAGTAGTTGTCAATGACCTGCTTAATCCAGGATGAATTGTGTTCTTCGTGATCTTCCTTTTAACCTTGCCCATATTTACAAACAGATATTTAGTATGAGGGCGACCTCTTTTTGTGTGTTTGAAATAGCACCTCAGTGCTCTCACAGAACATGAAAGCATCTGATCAAGATCATCGCTTTGTTCTCTAAGACTTGAAATCTGGAAGGATGTAAATCTGTATTAAGAGACCGCTGAATTTTGAGCCTATGCAATGAACTTAAGGACCAATTTAAATGAGACCTGCCTCCCATCCCCTTGAATGGGTGACGTAAGAAAGACCATGCAGCTCACTGACTCACTTTTTGAGGCCAGGGTGAGCAAAACCACCATCTTAAGAGTCAACCTCCTTTTGATAATGATAAACAGTTAAGTCTCTATCACAGGCTTGACTCATCAGATCGTATTGAGCTCCTGTAAGGGAACGCAGTACTTCCGTCACATTCCAAGGAGTTGGTCTAACTTCCGACGGGGGGCAAGCTTGCTCAAAGCTCCATATGAACATTGACAACTCTACTGAAGAGGAAATACCAACTCCTTTCAGTCCGAAGACCTGATCCAAGGCTGAGTGATAGCCTTTAAAGGCCGACACCGAGCGCAGGTTTTTCTCTTGGTGGTACAGCAAAAACCCTGCTGTTAGAGGTATATGGGATCCGAGAGGAGAGAGACCCCTTCCACGACACCAACAAAAAAAGATTGCCCACTTTGCCTGCTACGCTGAGGAAGATGACCTCCTTAGGTATCCAGACATCTGTTTTGCCACTTTTTGGGAAAACCCTCTTTGTGTGAGGAGATGCTGGATAACCTCCAGTCTTGAAGTCGTAGGGATGCGACTGTCTCGTGGTAAATCTTGACGTGTGGTTGACTCAACAGTTTGAGAAGTATGGGTAACTCCCTTGGGACCTCCAGCAGCAGCAAAGGGTCCTTGTTACATTCTGCCTGTGACCATAGAGGAGTTGTCAGAGTCATAGATATCTTGGTCAGTGATCTGACCCATTTGAGGACTTTCCTTGAGGTAGAATGGGGGGAACGCAGAGACGTCCAAGTTGTCTCATGAATGTTGGAAGGTATCATGGAATGCTGCCTGTGGGTCTGTTACTGGCAAGCAGTACACCAGGAGCTTCCGATTTAAGGATGTCATAAAAAGTCTATTTTTGGCAAACCCCACAAAGCTATTACTTTTTTCGTTATCCGAGGACTCAAAGACCATTCGGATCCAACTGTCTTGAGTCTTCCAGCTCATATTGTCAGCTGGGATGTTCTTCTTGGCTGGTATGAATCAGGCTGACTTGAAGATCGCATTGTCCTCCATACAACGCAGGATTTCCATGGCTAGTGGGCAAAGTTGCTGTGAAATAATACGGTCATGTTTTTGCTCATCAACACTACCGGGTGACCTGCTAGAAGATGATGGAATTGTTGAAGAGCAAGGAATGTAGCTTTAAATTCCACGAAGTTTATATGACAAAGGCACTCAGATTCAGACCACTGTCCAGAGGCTATGTGCTCTACTTGGTAAGCCCTCAACCCATTTTTTGATGCATCAGTAAAGAGCATCAAATCCAAGGAAGGAGAAAAGAGGTCTCTGCTCTTGTGAAGGTTTGAGTCAAGACTCCACCAACTGAAGTCTTTCTTCTACTCCGACCCCACTGAAATGAACATTCTGGTTCCGGGAGGGTCCTTGCCCTAATACCATTTGGTCTTCAGTTGCCACTGTAGTTAGCGCATGCGAAGGCAACCGTCTGGCACCACACGCTCTAATGAGGCCAGGTGACCTAACCGCCGTTGCCACAGATGGAGTGGCAGAGGGTCTCACTGAATGAAAGTTTGCGCCATATTCTTGAATCTTGCGATTTTGTCCTGTGAAAGAAAGACTTTTGTTTGAATGGTATCTATCCTCATCTCCAGGTATACCATATCCTGGTTTGGCTGTAAGTTTGACTTTTCCTTGTTTATCATGATCTACAGATTGAGGCAAGACTTGAGAAATCTGTCATGATGGAGGATAATGGTCTCCATCGAGTCTACCAGGATCAGTCAGTTGTCTAGATAGCGAAGGAGGCAAATGTCTTTAGCGTGGGCCTGGGTTGAGACTAAGGTGAAGACTCCTGCAAACACCTGAGAGGTTGACGACAGGCCAAAGCATAGTACGTACCCTGAACTGGAATACTTTGCCATAAAACATGAAACGGAGGTACTTCCTTGAGGATTGATGTACTGGGCTCAATACTACACAGTATTGTGGAGGTTTTACTCCAGCTGTGAAAAGATTGTGAAATGATCTTCCTTATCTGGTATTTGAATCGGTAGATCGTCAGAAGTTCAAACTTGTTGCAAATGCTTTTTTGTTGAACAGGTCGACATAAGTCTCATGTCATAGTTAGTACTGTGTATGACTTTATCTATCTAACATTGTTACTGTTCTTAATATATTCGAAATAAGACCAAATACGATGAAGTAGTACTCCATTATATAACAGGAGAGAGCTAGATTGAGACAATACTGTTATAAAATTTTAAGTCCTTGTGTAATAATAGGTTTTTTATTTTTCTGTCAAGCGTTACTGTGTATAACGGAATGCTTGCTTTATTTTGTGTTGTATAACTATGAGCAGAATTTCTTTTGTCTTTTCTCTCAAGATTGAGCTACTCAAGTGTCCTTTTATATGCAACTGTTATTTGTGGTTTTTCATCATTTGCGAGTGTCTGGTTAGTAACCTCCACAAATGTTAAGGTTTTACTGTGCTTTCCCTCTAAGGTTCGATACTCATGGTACAAATAATTTTCAATATTAAACTTAGCCGGTGATCATATAAGCTGCAACTCTGTTGCTCGACAGAAAAACCTACGGTCAAAATACGCCAGCGATCGCTATGCAGGTGGGGGTGTACATCAACAGCGCCATCTGTCGAGCAGGTACTTAGTACTCCAAGTAAACAAAGAACCAATTTTCTCTCTGTCGGGCTACCGGCAAGACCTACTAATACGCTGTTACTAACTGGATTTGTTTTCACAACTATTTGGTGAAGTACACTATTCTAGTTTTGAGCTTTCGCTATGCAGGTGTTATATCTTCATCTCAAAACTTGAACTCGTTTTGGATAGATTTAATTATGGTGACAAAGAGAGTATGGACTCTCTTTCACTTTTAAATGGCCGACCCTTCCCTTAGACGGAAGTGTGTTTAGGTTTTTAGTAATTTTGCTTAACACGTTATAGTTCTATATATTTTATATCTCTCCGCCTTTATTAGGCCTCTTCGATTAACTTTCCATTTATTATAAACATATAAAAATAAATTTTTCAATATTAAACTTACCCGATAATCATGTAGCTGTCAACTCCGTTGCCCGACAGAATTCTATGGAGGGATACGCCAGCTATCACAATACTAGAAGGGGGTGTACTTACCAGCGCCACCTGTGGTCAGGTACTATAGTACTTCTTGTTGACACCTCCTCAATTTTTCCTCTGTCGTGCTTCCGGCAAGACGTTCTGGGATACGCTTATGATCTTCGAGTATTTTCACGGCTTTTGGTGAAGTATTCTCTCAGATTTCGGCTGTCGCTTTACTGGAAAACTTCTATATTAGCTTAGATAGCTATTATTTAGTCCTGATTTAACGGTTAACGATCTTTTGCTTGATTTTGAAACCCCACTTGGTTAACTCTTTTGATTCAAGATGTCTGACATTTCACAAGCCCCCACCCATAGACGATGTAGGTCTTGTAATAGGCGTATTCCGAAGGCCTCGGTAGATCCTCACACCGCTTGTTCTGACTGTAGGGAAAGGCCCTGTCAGTTAGAAGATCGATGTGAGGAATGCGCCGGACTTTCGGAACTTGATTTTGTCCGTCTTCTTAAGTACTCAACCAAGTTAGAGAGAGAGAGAGTTAGGAGGAGTTCTTCTCACTCTTCACTTTTTTCCTCACCTCATGATCCCCTACCTTTTCCTACCCCTGTAGTGGCTACCCCCGAACCTACTATTTGCCCTCAGCCTGATATGTCTGTTGTTTTGCGTGCCATTCAGGCCTTAGGCGATAAAGTAGAGTCAGTGGTAAGTGATCATAAGTCTCTTATGGCCGAAGTCAAGGAACTTAAGGTCAAGAGTGCAGTGGGTGGAATTAGTGCCAGTGCTGTGACGAGTGCTAGTGTCAGTGCAGTGCTAGTGTCAGTGTCAGTGTGGTGCGTGAGGATACTTCTGTGCGTGCCAGTCGTCCTCCCAGTCCGGGACCTCTTGCAAGCTCCCAAGCCCAGGGGAGAAGCAATGTCGAAGGGCAAAAGGGTTCGGCAGGCCTTGATCGGCGCACAGAAGTATCCTCGGTGGTTGCGGGCGTGTCTTCCAGAGACCGTCACTCCCACCTGCAGACGATTGAGCCCGTCTTTTACTCGTCTGCTGAGCAATTGTCAGGGAAGAAACGCTGGACTCAGGTCTCGAGACCACTCAAACGCAGAGTCCAGACCTCAAGAACTCAACCGGGCTGCAGTCATTGGTTCAGCTCTGACTCGCCGCAGTCATCAGTTGAATGCACTCCGCCTAAGAGGAGTAAGGTTCTGCCACAACAGATCTCTGCTGTTAAGGCTTTACCTCAGCAGACCTTAGTGTCTGCCGACCCCAAGTTGACTCTACTGCAGTCCATGCAGTCACAACTTGCGGTCTTGATGCGTGAGTGTCAGGCTGAGCAGGTTACACCTCCTCCTGCGATCGCTCCGCCTGACCGCAGTACTGCCTGCCAGGCGTATGATGTTGAGGCTCCTCAGAATACCTTAGCACGTTCTGAGTTTACTGTTTCCAGTGGTGTGCAGCTCCCTCCGCCTTCCTTAAGGCAACCTCAGCAATGGGAACAGGAAGATTATTCCTTACTTCCTCCGCTTCCACTTGCAGTTCCACCAGTGAGGCAACACTCTCTTGAGGTACAACAACCTCTCCCATCCATGAGTCAGTCTCCTCAGCTCTCGCTGCAGCGAGCACTACCCTCCTCAAGGCAACCACAACACCTTAGCCTTGCGCCTCAGGAGCCTCAACTCGCGAGACAATTACTGTGTTCTGCGCAGCCACTACCTCATCGCTCACAGCTCACACCTCAGGAACCTCAACTCGTTCCTCAGGAACTTGCTACTGCGCATCCGCCATCCGCTCAGCAAGCGCAACCCTTGAGTTCAGTCACTCATGCTAGGAGTCAGCCTCCTCCACCAATGCGCCTACCTTCTGCTACTTCTTTTGATCAGCCTTTGCAGTCTGAGCCTCAGGTGTTCCCTCAACAGAGTCTTGAAGAGGAAACCACTAATATTGTTGTTCCAGCTCGTGCTGACTCTGCTGTTCAGCATACCTTTCCGATCTCTTCGCTACACTCTGGTGATGAGGCGTCTGATGATGAGGCGGCACACCTGGATCCCTCATCAGACGTGGATGAATCCAAGTCTTCTCCACCTTCTATTGACTTTCGTAAGGTCTTGGCTCTGTTTAGGGAGGTATACCCAGACCACTTTGTCTCTGCTATTCCCCGCTCTCCGCCATCTGAGTTTTCGCTGGGCATGCAGCCAGCTAAGTCTTCTTATACTAAGCTAGTCCTAGCAAGGTCCTCTAAGAGAGCGTTAAGGATCTTAGGGGAGTGGTTGCAGACTAAGCAACACCTTGGAAAGACTTCGTTCATGTTTCCTCCGACTAAGCTCACTTCTAAAGCGGGCGTTTGGTATGCCACAGGAGAGGAACCAGGCTTGGGAGTACCTGCCTCTGCCCAGGCTGACTTCTCAAGTCTGGTAGACTCGCCTCGTAGAACAGCAATGAGGCGCTCTAAGGTTTGCTGGACCTTCTCAGACCTTGATCACTTCCTGAAGGGTGTTTTTAGAGCATTTGAGATGTTCAACTTCCTAGACTGGTGCCTGGGGGCCCTCAGCAAGAAGACCTCCCCTGCGGACAAGGATTCTGCCATGCTATTAATGTCCTGCATGGATAAGGCCATTAGAGATGGATCTGGCGAGCTTGCGTCGATGTTTGTGTCAGGGGTTCTTAAGAAAAGGGAACAGCTATGTACCTTCCTTTCCTCCAGCATTACACCTTGTCAAAGGTCTCAACTCCTTTTCGCTCCGCTCTCGAAGTTCCTCTTCCCCGAAGAGCTGGTTAAGGACTTGTCTGCTGCCCTGATACAAAAGGACACACATGATCTTGTAGCCTCATCGGCTCGTAAGACTAAGGTTGCTACCTCAGTCCCCAGGACTTATCGCACCCCAGTGGCTGATACTCCTGCTACGAGGTTCATACCGCCCTTTCGTGGTAGAGCCCCCAGCCGAGGAAGCTCCCGTCCAGACTCTTCCAGGAGCAAGTCTAGGAAAGGTTCCAAGGCTTCTAAAGGAAAAAACTGACTCTCCGCATCTCCAGACAGCAGTAGGAGCCAGACTCAAGATCTTCTGGCAAGCCTGGGAAAAGAGAGGTGCAGACGCCCAGTCTGTCAGTTGGCTGAGGGAGGGTTACAGGATTCTATTCTGCCGCAAACCCCCTCTGACCACATCTCCCATCAACCTCTCTCCCAACTACAAAGAAGAGGACAAGAGGCTAGCGTTGCACCAGGAGGTGTCGCTACTTGTGCAGAAGAAGGCAGTGGTTATAGTCCGGGACCATCAATCCCCGGGCTTCTACAACCGTCTCTTTCTGGTGGCCAAGAAGACAGGAGGTTGGAGACCGGTGCTGGACGTCAGCGCGCTCAATGCGTATGTCACCAAGCAGACGTTCACGATGGAGACGACGAAGTCGGTCCTAGCAGCGGTCAGGCAGGAGGACTGGATGGTCTCGTTGGACCTGAAAGATGCCTACTTTCACGTTCCTATTCATCCAGACTCCCAACCTTTCCTGAGATTCGTTTTTGGAAAGGTTGTCTACCAATTCCAAGCCCTGTGTTTTGGCCTAAGCACAGCTCCTATGGTGTTTACGCATCTGATGAGGAATATAGCAAAATTCCTCCACTTATCGGACATCAGAGCCTCCCTTTACTTAGACGACTGGCTGTTGAGAGCCTCCACGAGTCGTCGCTGTCTGGAGAGTCTCAACTGGACTTTGGACTTAATCAGAGAACTGGGTCTGTTAGTCAACATAGAAAAGTCTCAGCTCATTCCCTCCCAATCCATTGTGTACCTGGGAATGGAGATTCGGAGTCAGGATTTTCGGGCTTTTCCATCGGCCCCAAGGATAAGCCAAGCCCTAGATTGCATCATGAGCATGCTGAAGAGGAGCAGTTGCTCGGTGAGACAGTGGATGAGTCTCACAGGGACCCTTTCATCACTGGCCCTGTTCGTCGAGCTAGGGAGACTCCACCTCCGCCCTCTTCAATTCCATCTTGCAGCTCATTGGGACAAGGGTTTGACTCTCGAAGCAGTCTCTATCCCAGTCACTAAAGAGATGAAGACCACTCTCTTGTGGTGGAAGACTAATCTCCTTCTCAGGGAGGGCCTATCGTTGGCTATTCAGACCCCCAATCTTCATCTCTTCTCAGATGCATCGGACTCGGGCTGGGGTGCGACCTTGAACGGACGGGAATGCTCGGGAACGTGGAACGAGGAACAGGGAACGCTCCACATCAACTGCAAGGAGCTACTAGCAGTTCATTTAGCCCTGCTGAACTTCAAGTCCCTCCTGCTAGGCAAGGTGGTGGAGGTGAACTCAGACAACACCACAGCCTTGGCTTACATCTCCAAGCAAGGAGGGACCCATTCGAGGAGCCTATACGAGATCGCAAGGGACCTCCTCATTTGGTCAAGAAGTCAAAACCTCACTTTAGTCACGAGGTTCATTCAGGGCAACATGAACGTCTCAGCAGATCGCCTAAGCAGAAGGAATCAGGTCATTCCCACGGAATGGACCCTCCACAAGAGTGTGTGCAACAGACTTTGGACCTTGTGGGGTCAACCTACCATAGATCTGTTTGCCACCTCCATGACCAAGAGACTTCCGCTGTACTGTTCCCCAGTTCCAGACCCTGCAGCAGTTCATGTGGATGCTTTTCTGCTGAACTGGTCCCATCTCGACCTTTACGCATTCCCACCGTTCAAGATAATAAACAAAGTCCTGCAGAAGTTCATCTCGCACGAAGGGACACGGCTGACGCTGGTTGCTCCCCTTTGGCCTGCAAGAGAATGGTTCACAGAGGTACTTCAATGGCTAGTCGACATCCCCAGGACTCTACCTCTAAGAGTGGACCTTCTACGTCAACCTCACGTAGACAGGTTGCACCCAAACCTCCACGCTCTTCGGCTGACTGCCTTCAGACTGTCGAAAGATTCGCTAGAGCTAGAGGCTTTTCGAAGGAGGCAGCCAGTGCGATTGCCAGAGCAAGAAGGGTTTCCACTCGTAGAGTCTACCAATCTAAGTGGGAAGTCTTCCGGAGCTGGTGTAGAGCCAATTCAGTATCCTCTACCAATACCTCTGTGACCCAAATAGCTGACTTCCTATTACATCTTAGGAATGAGAGATCCCTTTCAGCCCCTACGATTAAAGGGTACAGGAGTATGTTGGCTTCAGTTCTCCGCCACAGAGGTTTGGACCTTTCTTCCAACAAGGACCTTCAAGACATCCTTAAGTCTTTTGAGACTTCTAAAGAGCGTCGTCTATCCACTCCAGGCTGGAACCTAGACGTAGTCTTAAGGTTCCTTATGTCACCTAGGTTCGAACCTCTCCAGTCAGCTTCCTTCAAGGACCTTACCCTCAAGACTCTTTTTCTCGTCTGCCTTGCAACAGCTAAGAGAGTCAGTGAGGTTCATGCCTTCAGCAAGAACATTGGTTTCACGACCGAATCTGCAACATGTTCTTTTCAGCTCGGATTCTTAGCAAAGAACGAACTTCCTTCACGTCCTTGGCCTAGATCGTTTGAAATACCTAGCCTCTCCAACATGGTAGGTAACGAACTAGAGAGAGTTCTTTGCCCTGTCAGAGCTCTCAAGTATTATCTTAATAGGTCTAAACCTATTCGAGGACAGTCAGAAGCCTTATGGTGTGCCATCAAGAAACCTTCGAGGCCCATGTCCAAGAACGGGGTTTCGTATTATATAAGGCTTCTGATTAGAGAAGCCCATTCTCACTTAAAGGAGGAAGACCTTGCATTGCTGAAGGTAAGGACCCACGAAGTAAGAGCCGTAGCTACTTCGATGGCCTTTAATAAAAACCGTTCTCTGCAGAGCATAATGGATGCAACCTATTGGAGGAGCAAGTCAGTGTTTGCATCATTTTATCTTAAAGATGTCCAGTCTCTTTACGAGAACTGCTACACCCTGGGACCATTCGTAGCAGCGAGTGCAGTAGTAGGTGAGGGCTCAGCCACTACATTCCCTTAATCCCATAACCTTTTTTAACCTTTCTCTTGAATGCTTTTATTGTTGTTTTTATGGTTGTTACGGTAGGCTAAGAAGCCTTCCGCATCCTTTTGATTTGGCGGGTGGTCAATTCATTCTTGAGAAGCGCCTGGGTTAGAGGTTGTGTAGAGGTCCTTTAGTAGGGGTTGCAGCCCTATATACTTTAGCACCTTTGAGTTGATTCAGCCTCCAAGAGGAACGCTGCGCTCAGTAAGGAAGACGAACTTAAAAAAGAGGCAGAGTAACGGTTCAATTCGACTTCCTTACCAGGTACTTATTATTTCATTGTTATTTGAGATAACTGTTATATGAAATATGGGATACTTAGCTATCCTTTAATCTTGTACACTGGTTTTCACCCACCCCCCTGGGTGTGAATCAGCTACATGATTATCGGGTAAGTTTAATATTGAAAAATGTTATTTTTATTAGTAAAATAAATTTTTGAATATACTTACCCGATAATCATGATTTAATTGACCCTCCCTTCCTCCCCATAGAGAACCAGTGGACCGAGGAAAAATTGAGGAGGTGTCAACAAGAAGTACTATAGTACCTGGCCACAGGTGGCGCTGGTAAGTACACCCCCTTCTAGTACAGTGAACCCTCGCTACTTCGCGGTTCGACAATCGCGGATTCACCACTTCGCGGGGTTTTCCCATAACCCATATATATATACATATCGCGGATTTTCCGGAAAATTCGAAAATACCGCGAAATCTGAAGATAACCAAATACGATATTTTGTTACCTGTAATTCCATTAATACTGTAATTAGTAATATCTGCTCTTACTGATTGTTCATTGCATTACATATGATATATAATTCAGCACAGAAAGAAATAAAACACGAAAAGAGAATGTGATCATACGATAATTCAGTACGTAGTAAAATTAAATCGAACATGAAACGCAAATCAGATGCAGTCATACCATATTAGAATGGTGTGTACTGTAATGGATGTGCTTCTTTTCCATGAATCTTTTGTATGTATACGTACGTAGTACAGTACTGCATCCAATAATATTCTTTGTTGCAAAAATCACATTTCGAATAAGTACTGTAAGCGTACGAGAGAGAGAGAGAGAGAGAGAGAGAGAGAGAGAGAGGCGTAAAATAGCGTACGTACGTAAATTTTTATTATTATTGTTATTATTATTATTATTGTTGTTGTTGTTAATAAAATTATTATTGTTATTATTATTAATCATTATTATTATTATTATTACTGTACAGTATTATTATCATTATTTATTATTATTACGGTATTGTACTTAATCTACGTACGTTCAGTGTGCGCGGGACATCTTCTATGAGTAACCAACGCACCATAGTACTGTATAAGACGGGTTGTGATTGGTTCAAGCGCTGATAGATGACGAATCAAAACTCAAGTTTTGTTATCTAGCCTGTGATTGGTGTTTTGCCCGCATCTTCTACCCGCAGCATCAAAGTTCTCGCGGGACTGCATCGTTCACTTTCTCTTTCCGCGTATTGCTGAGTAGACGTTCTTAAGTTTGTGAAGTTGAATCTGTGCTGTGTGCGACTGTTTTAAGTTGAACTTTTTGTTGAACTTTCTGTTACAATGGCTCCCAAGCGTTCTGCTTCTAGTAAGGCTGGTAGTGAGCCTAAACGCCACCGAAGAATGATGACGATAGCTGAGAAGGTTACGCTTCTCGACATGTTAAAAGATGGTAGAAGTTACGCGGCCGCCGGCCGCCATTTTGGCATCAACGAATCCACCGTTCGCTACATCAGGAAGGACGAGGCGAACATTAGAAAGACTGCTGCAATCACCTTTAGCAGATCAGCGAAGCGAGTCGTTACAACGCGTAATAAAACGATCGTACGCATGGAAGGTGCTTTAGCTGTGTGGATTGCCGACTGTCGGAAGAAGAACATAGCGTTGGATACGAACACCATCCGAACAAAGGCTTTGAGCTTGTATGAGAATTTTGCGGCAAAGGAACCTCATGACGACGATGGCGACCATGCTGAAGAAGATGATGATGTAGATGATCCTCAACCAGGGACCTCCACTGATTCCCAGCGTCAGAAACAACGTTTTTCCGCCAGCAAAGGATGGTTCGCGAAGTTTCAGAAACGCTTCGCCCTGAAAAGCGTTTCCCTGCATGGGGAGTCTGCTTCCGCTGACACTGCCGCTGCTGAAACTTACGTGAACCAGACTTTCAAGAACATAATCGCTGAAGGTGGATACAAGCCGGAACAAGTGTTTAATATGGATGAAACCGGCTTGTTTTGGAAGAGAATGCCGTCGCGAACTTTCCTGTTCAAAGAGGAAGCCAAAGCCTCTGGCTTTAAGGCATTCAAGGATCGCGTTACCCTCGTGATGTGTGGCAATGCTGCTGGATTTTTGTTAAAGCCGGGGCTTATTTATAAGTCGAAAAATCCTCGCGCTTTGAAAAACAAAAATAAGAATCTCCTTCCCGTGTACTGGATGCATAATCAAAAAGCATGGATTATGAAGATGCTGACCTCCAACTGGTTCCACCAGTGTTTCATCCCGCAAGTCCATGAATATCTCTTAGAGAAGGGCTTGCCATTCAAGATCCTTCTCCTTATGGATAACGCTGGTGGACACGCAACTGACCTGTCGCGTGAGGGCGTTCAGGTTGAGTTCCTGCCACCCAACACCACGTCATTAATTCAACCAATGGACCAGGGGGTTATCAGGGCGTTCAAGGCCCTCTACACGAAGAATACCTTGGCGGACCTCGTTGCGTGTGTGGATGCTGCCCAAGATGACGAGGATGAAGACTTCAACTTGAAGGCGTACTGGCGGCAGTACACCATAGCCACGTGCCTGCAGAATATTCAAAAGGCACTTCAAGAGATGAAACCTGCAACCGTAAATGCGAGCTGGAAGAAGCTGTGGCCCGATATTGTTTACGACGACAAGGGATTTACTCCGTCGGAAATCCAACACTCTGCAATACGGAAATCTGTGCAGTTGGCTGCCATAATTGGGGGTGACGGGTTTGGCGACATGACGACTGAAGACGTCGACGAGTTGTTGGACTGCCATTCCCAGCCCCTAACTGACGCAGACCTCGAAGACCTGACGAAATCGGCAAGTGAGGAAGAGAGTGAGGGTACCCAGGAAGAGACCCAAGAAAATGTAGAAGAAACGGGCTTAACATTAGAACGGCTCGCCAAGTTCTGCAACCATATGAAGGAGGCGAAAGAAATGTTGCAAGAGTGGGACGAGGATATGGTTCGCTCGATGCAATTCTGCAACAAGGTCGATGACATCACGACTCCCTACAGGATGCTCTTGGATCGAAAAAAGAAGCAGCGGCAACAACTTCCGATCACAATGTTTTTTCAGCCTCGCAAAAAAGAGCCAGTTCCTCCTGCTAGTACGCCTTCGGAAGAAATTGAAGAAGTTGAAGAGGTGTCCCAGGAAAAGACACCTCCGTCTGAAGAGACGTAAAATACTATCATTGACTGCACAGTAGAACACATCATCAGCTTCATCATCATCATTTCTACTGTGCAGCAAATTCATCGCCATCGTCATTCAAGTTTTTCTGGAACTTCTTTCGTGGTGAGTACAGTAACAATCTTTATTTTTTACTTTAACCTGTTTTATAGTTTAGTACTGTACGTACTGTATGCATTAAGTTAAAGGGAAGGTTTTAAAAGTCTACATGTTGTAACCTATCATATTTTTTTTGTTTAAAATTTACATTTACGTACGTAAAACAATCTCTCTCTCTCTCTCTCTCTCTCTCTCTCTCTCTCTCTCTCTCTCTCTCTCTCTCTCTCTCTCTCTCTCTCTCAAATTGTTTTCCTGCTTTGCTACGTACAAGTACTGTATAATTTATATTTGTAAGGTAACATATTTTGTAAATGCTTTGTACTGTAAATACTGTATGTACTGTATCATTATTTATCACTATCATCATGCGTGTTAAATGCCTTGTTTGTTCTGAGCGTGGTTGTTTACTGAGCGTACACGCCGTCGTTTCAGGCGGCGTCATAAAGAAAAAGATTTCATTTGGAAGTCCTAAGAAAAATACGTAAACTAAAACATTGGTAATAAAAAAATCAACATACAGTACTGTATAATCAATATAATCGATGCAAAAACTAACCATACGTACATATATGTGTACACTAAATGAGTTTGTTTCTTCATTATGATCAGAGATGAACGTAAACAAAACATTGGTTGCCATTTTTTATCGTGCTTTTTAGGTGTTTAGGAAACACATGATATAAAATCGCCTTTAATATTTGTGCCTGTTTTAGTTTAGGGTGCTGTAGTACATGCATTAAGTGTTCTGTACATTACAGGGTGTAAAGGGTGGTTTGTTAACAGTACTACGTACAAGGGAAGGTTTTAAAAGTCCGAATATACATGTTAAATAAATAGGTAAATATGCTGTCACTACTTCGCGGATTTTCACCTATCGCGCCCGCGTCTGGAACCTATCTACCGCGATAAACGAGGGTTCACTGTATTGTGATAGCTGGCGTATCCCTCCATAGAATTCTGTCGGGCAACGGAGTTGACAGCTACATGATTATCGGGTAAGTATATTCAAAAATTTATTTTACTAATAAAAATAAAATTTTTATGTTTTGTTTATATGCGACCTTTCCTGATAGTAGGCGGTCCTAACTTGGAACCGAAGTTAATCAACGTTGAGCCCGTTATATCGTATATAGCCTTTAAAGAATTTAAAACTTTTTAAATTTAATGTTTTATGAAAGAATTTCTTTGATAGTCTTCGTACTGTTTTCAAAGATGAACTAACGTTTAGTTTTTTAGACTACGCAGTTGTTGACGTTCAGGACGTTCAACATGCACTCTATCGTTACGATAGAGAGAGAGTGTATCACGGTTTCACTTTGCAGTAAGAGTAAATCGATTCTGACGTTTCGTTCATTCTTTCTTAGCTTAAATGTTTTAAATTCTAAATTAAAGGAACTTTTTATTTGGAAAACCTTTCAGTTTTTTCCTTTAGTCAAATAACATGTTTTTTTGACGATATATAATTGGGCTCTTCTCTTAGGTGCGAAATCAAGAGAGAAAGAGAGAGAGATAGAGACGGAGGGAGAGAGAGGAGAGAAAACGTTCCGTTCAAGCGGGTAACGTTTTTCTCGTGTTACTCTCCGCCCTAGTCGCTGTACGGGGAAGAAGGTAAAACGTTTCCAGGGTTTTATTCTTGTCCCCAGGCTATGTGCGGTGAGAGATTGTAAACGTAGTTTATTTGAACTAGTGTTTAGTCTCTTTCCCAGCCACTGAATTTTTTATCTTTATATATGTTTTCTGTTTTTTGCTAGTATTAATGAGCTGCATTATACGACTGATTTCGCAATTACTACCTTTTTATGAAGGGTAGAATTGCGTGTTTCAGGTAGAAATCAGTAAAAGTTTCGATTTCAGTGAAATCAGTGCAAAACAGAAAATCGAAGTGATAAAGTGATTTGCGCAAAGTGTTACAGTGTTGCGTCCGAGGGTTCGTCTGTTCGTGCCTGTCGTTCACCTAGTCCGGGACCTCTTGCAAGCTCCCAAGCCCAGGGGAGAAGTAATGTCGAACGACTTATGGGTTCGTCAGGCCTTGATCAACGAACAGACGTTTCTCTCCGTGGTTTCGGGCGTATCTACCCAAGATCGCCCCACCCACACAAAGACGAGAGAGCCCATTTATTTCTCGTCTGCGGAAGAGGTTTCTCGTAAGAAACCATAGACCAAGGTCTCGCAGCTTATTAAGCGCAAGTCGGTCCCTTCCGCGCAAGTCCAACGGCCCAGTTGTAGCCACTGGGTCAGTTCGGACTCGCTGCAGTCTTCCGACGACTGCTCACCTCCTAAGAGAGGCAAAGCGGTACCGCATCAGGCAGTCACACCGTCTGTTGCCGCACCTGCTCCTGTAGACCCTAAGTGGTCTTTGCTGCAGACCATGCAGTCTCAGTTAACGTCATTGATGCGGGACTTTCGTGCGGAGAAGGTTGACACTGCACCAACCTCTAGCCTACAACCAACCACGGTTGTGCGTCCTCTGGACGCTGGGGCTACCTTCTCCCGCACTCCAGCTGAGAGAGTCCCGCCACCCATGCGTTCCAGTGTACCCTGCCAGCCGCATGTTGACGTTCAGTAACGCACGGAGCCTTCCGTTGACGTTCGCGAGGTACAACAACAGTCTAAGTTGTTTTGTTTTGACGCGGTGCGTCAACCTCCGCATTCTAGAGTTGTTTTGACTGCTCAGTATAGACAGTCAAAGCAGTCTCGAGTGAACACTGTATGTCCTCACGCACCTGTTGTGGTTGACAGTTCAGTTGTTGACAGTTCACAGACTGTCAAGCAGTTACATGACGTTGCCTTCTGGTCTGCTACTAATGCACCAGTGCTGTATGTCCTCACGCACCTGTTGTGGTTGACAGTTCAGTTGTTGACAGTTCACAGACTGTCAAGCAGTTACATGACGTTGCCTTCTGGTCTGCTACTAATGCACCAGTGAGAGACTCACTGAGATAACCTAGCTTTTATCGGACAAGGTTCCTGTAGATGAGAAAGTGCTGTTCCCCCTCCTACTGATATTCCCTTGAGGACTCTGTCATTTGGAGAGGAGCCTTAAGCTGCTTAGCCTCCTATGGACTTTAATTAAATCATGATGATTTTTTAAGGATCTTCGTCCGGATCTTGTAACTGCTGCTCCTCGTTCGCCTAACGTCTGAACTTACACTAGGCCTAGCTACTTCAAAGCCGTTGTTTTTAAGCTAGTGCTCTCTCGCTCTCCTAGAGAGCGTTACGTTGGCTAGGCGACTGGTTTTTTGCACCAGGAGGAGTTTTAGGGATACAGCCTTTGATTTCCCTTCTTTTAAACTGGCTTTTAGAGCGAGAGTCGATAGGACACGAGAGAAGTTCTCGGCTTGGGAGTTCATGCCTCTGCCCAGATAGACTTCTCAATTCTGGTAGACTCGCCCTGGCGCCTAGCCAGGAGACGCTCCATGTTGTTTACAGGTCAACTTCTCAACTTTTGTCGAGCCTTTGAAGTTTTGCTGTACTATTATGTCACACATAACAAGGCTTTCAGGGATGGTAAATGGTTCCGCCTCAGTCGCTAACCCCGTCTGTTGCCACACCTGCTCCCGTAGACCCTAAATGGGCTTTGCTGCAAGACATGCAGTCCAAGCTTGCGTCCTTGATAGAGGACTTAAATGCGGAGAAGAACCTTCTGGCCAACAACCTTCCAACCGGTTGGTTGTGCGCCCTGTTGACGCTGAGGTAACCTACTCGCGTCTGCCAGTTGAGGTGGTTCCTCCTTCTGGCCAACAACCTTCCAACCGGTCGGTTGTGCGCCCTGTTAACGCTGAGGTAACCTACTCGCGTCTGCCAGTTGAGGTGGTTCCTCCACCGATGCGACCCAGTGTGGGTTGCCAGTCGCACGGTGACGTTAAGCGACGCTCGGAGGTGGTTGTTGACGTTCAGGACGTTCAACAACCAGCAGAGGTGACTTGTTGTGACGCAGTGCGTCAACCTCAGCAACCCGGTAGGGTGTTGACTGCACAACCCAGACAGTCTAGACAGTTTCGGGTTGACGCTGTACTTCCTCGCGCACCCATGGTTGTTGACAGTTCACAGACTGTGCAGCAGTGCCATGATATTGCGTCCGGCTCCGTCACGCATCCACCAGTGCGACCGGATTCAGCGAGTCAGACGTTGCCCACTCCGTTGCCGTTTCCTCATCAGTTTCGGATGAGGAACCCTCTGATGAGGACGTTGCTGAACAAGACGATCAGCCCCCAGCCCTGCTATCCATCCAGAAGATGCTGAAGAAGGAACGCTGCCCAGTCAGGCTGTGGATGAGTCTGGTAGGGACACTGTCATCCGTGGATCAATTTGTGTCACTAGGAAGACTACACCTCCGTCCTCTTCTATACCATCTAGCTTTTCACTGGAAAAAGGACAAGACGCTAGAAGCGGTCTCGATCCCGGTTTCCGGAAAGATAAAGTCTTGTCTGACTTGGTGAAAGGACTATATCAACCTTAGAGAGGGTCTTCCCCTGACTGTTCAGACTCCCAACCACGTTCTCTTCTCGGACGCATCGGACGTAGGCTGGGGTGCGACATTAGACGGTAGGGAATGCTCGGGATTATGGAACTCGAGTCAAAGGACAATGCATTTCAACTGCAAGGAGCTACTGGCAGTACGTCTGACCTGGAAAAGCTTCAGGCCTCTCCTTCAAGGCAAAGTGGTGGAGGTGAACTCGGACAACACCACGGCTTTGGCGTACATCTCCAAGCAAGGAGGAACCTACTCTCTGACATTGTACGAGATCGCAAGGGACCTCCTCACCTGGTCAAAAGGTCTAGACATATCACTAGTAACGAGGTTCATCCAAGGCAACTTGAATGTCATGGCAGATTGTCTCAGTCGGAAGGGACAAATAATTCCAACAGAATGGACCCTCCACAAGGATGTATGCAAGAGACTTTGGGCCACCTGGGGCCAGCCAACCATAGATCTCTTCGCAACCTCGATGACCAAGAGGCTCCCAATATTTTGCTCACCAATCCCGGACCCAGCAGCAGTTCATATAGATGCCTTTCTACTAGATTGGTCACATCTAGATCTATATGCATTCCCTCCGTTCAAGATTGTCAACAAGGTACTGCAGAAGTTCGCCTCTCACGAAGGGACAAGGTTGACGCTAGTTGCTTCCCTCTGGCCCGCGAGAGAATGGCTCACCGAGGTACTTCGATGGCTAGTAGACGTTCCCAGAACACTTCCCCTAAGGGTGGACCTTCTACGTCAGCCACGCGTAAAGAAGGTACACCAAGGCCTCCACGCTCTTCGTCTGACTGCCTTCAGACTATCGAAAGACTCTCTAGAGCTAGAGGCTTTTCGAAGGAGGCAGCCAGAGCGATTGCTAGAGCAAGGAGAACATCCACCCTTAGAGTCTACCAATCGAAGTGGGAAATCTTCCGAAACTGGTGCAAGTCAGTATCCGTATCCTCGACCAGTACCTCTGTAACTCAAATAGCTGACTTTCTCTTATATCTGAGGAAAGAACGATCTCTTTCAGCTCCCACTATCAAGGGTTACAGAAGCATGTTGGCATCAGTCTTCCGTCACAGAGGCTTAGATCTTTCCAACAATAAAGATCTACAGGACCTCCTTAAGTCTTTTGAGACCACGAAGGAGCGTCGTTTGGTTACACCTGGTTGGAATTTAGACGTGGTACTAAGATTCCTTATGTCAGACAGGTTCGAACCGCTACAATCAGCCTCCCTGAAAGATCTCACCTTAAAGACTCTTTTCCTGATATGCTTAGCCACAGCTAAGAGTCAGTGAGATTCATGCCTTCAGCAAGAACATCGGATTCTCATCCGAAACGGCTACATGTTCTACAACTTGGTTTTCTAGCCAAACACGAGCTGCCTTCTCGGCCTTGACCAATATCGTTCGATATTCCAAACTTATCGTATGGTTGGAAATGAACTAGAAAGAGTCTTATGTCACTGTAAGAGCTCTTAAGTTCTATTTAAAAACCTTTACGAGGCCCGTTTGAAGCTTTATGGTGTTCAGTTAAGAATCCATCTTTGCCTATGTCAAAGAATGCTTTATCCTATTTTATCAGACTGTTAATACGAGAAGATCATTCCCATCTGAATGAGGAAGACCAAGCTTTGCTGAAGGTAAGGACACACGAAGTTAGAGCTGTCGCAACTTCCGTGGCCTTTAAACAAAATAGATCTCTGCAAAGTATAATCGACGCAACCTATTGGAAAAGCAAATCAGTGTTCGCGTCTTTTTATCTTAAGAATGTCCAGTCTCTTTACGAGAACTGCTACACTCGGGGACCATTCGTAGCAACGAGTGCAGTAGTGGGTGAGGGCTCAACCACTACAATTCCCTAATTCCATAACCTTTTTAATCTTTCTCTTGAAATGTTTTATTATTGTTTTTGGGTTGTCCGGAAGGCTAAGAAGCCTTTCGCATCCTACTTGATTTGGCGGGTGGTCAAAGTAATTTCTTGAGAAGCGCCTAGATTAGAGGTTTTGATGAGGTCCTGTTGTATGGGTTGCAACCCTTGATACTTCAGATCCTAGGGGTCGCTCAGCATCCTAAGAGGATCGCGAGGCTCCGTAAGGAAGACGTACTTAAAAAGGCAGAGTAATTGTTCAAGTCGACTTCCTTACCAGGTACTTATTTATTTTATGTTTGTTATTTTGAATAACTGCTAAAATGAAATACAAAATACTTAGCTCATAATAATGTAAACATGTAATGCTGGTCTCTACCCACCCCCCTGGGTGTGAATCAGCTTATATGATCACCGGCTAAGTTTAATATTGAAAAATGTTATTTTTATTAATAAAATAAATTTTTGAATATACTTACCCGGTGATCATATATTAAAGGACCCTCCCTTCCTCCCCAATAGAGACCCAGTGGACCGAGGAGAAAATTGGTTCTTTGTTTACTTGGAGTACTAAGTACCTGCTCGACAGATGGCGCTGTTGATGTACACCCCCACCTGCATAGCGATCGCTGGCGTATTTTGACCGTAGGTTTTTCTGTCGAGCAACAGAGTTGCAGCTTATATGATCACCGGGTAAGTATATTCAAAAATTTATTTTATTAATAAAAATAACATATTTGTCGTATTTATCTGTACTGTAGTTAATATGTTGGTAAATTCTTTTTCGTAATAAACAAGATTATGTGTGGAAATATCCGTATATTGTTATTTGTTCTAGACATATTTTTATTTTAGCACTAAAGAACAATTTGTTTTCTTAGGTGGACTTACTCGTCTTACTGAATCAGGACTCTCCATGACTGACTGGCATCTGTTTGGCAAAAAGCCTCCATTAACGCAAGCAGAGTGGGAAAAGGAATTTGCTCAGTATAAGGAGTTCCCAGAGTACAAATTGTAAGTACAGTAACTGTATTTCATGTTTTTATTATTAAACTTCTAGTGTTTTAATTAAGTTTTGTTCTCATGTATATGCTATCTCTTTATTTCTGAAAACTAGTGATAAAATTCATTACCGTAACTGTTTTTTTATCTTTTCCACTATTTCTAATTAATTCTTCTTTGTCCATCAATAAGTCTGTTAATTTGAAGAATGAAATATGTTGGTTATATTCACTCAACATAACAATTATTATTGAATAAGGAATGCAGCCTCCTAAACTTCCATGAGCAGTATGTACAAAGATTTTGACTTGTCTTGGACATCTATAAAAGCGTTGGGTCATCTCATCACCAAACTGTAATACTGTATACCGTTTATGTCATATCATCGCTCATTTTCCTCTTCTCCTGTGAATTGTCCCCTTACAAATTTACTAAAGAATTTTTTTCCCATTATCTTATTCTGGGTTTATCTTCTTGCAGGAAAAATATGGACATGTCATTAAATGAGTTCAAGTTCATATGGTGGATGGAGTATGGTCATAGACAATGGGGTCGATTGATAGGCACAGTCTTCCTTTTGCCAGCTAGTTATTTTTGGTATAAAGGATGGTTTAGTAAAATGCTGAAGAAGAGAGTCTTTGCTTGTGGTGTACTTATTGGATGTCAGGTAAGATATACAGTAGGTATTATTCTGAAATATATAGAGAAAGTCTCTCAAGATTTTAGGATACCTGTTTCTTGAGGAAATGGTTTTGCATTGTTATTGTGCCATATTTTGAATATGATTTGTCTTTTTAAAATCTTTCAATTGGAACACATTCTCTGCCTTTACCAAAGTAAGGGGCTACTGTATTTGGATTTTTGGGGCTGATTAGATTGACAAACTGAAATCAGAGTTGTAACCAGCTAGAGATCTCCTCATGGAATTGATTCAGATGGCTAAGGTCAATGATGAGACAACAGCCTCCTGTCAGTTAATGATCAGGGAAAATGCAGCTGTAAAAAGGGGAGAGGATTTCATTACTTGCTGTACCTCTTCTTTTTTACGACTGATCTCACCTTTTTGTCTAATGTGTAAACCTTAAGTTTATTTCATATGAGTAAAGTTCTGCTTCCAATTTCTCTCACAACCTCCAGTGTTTCTGGATAGTTTTTACTGGGAAAGTTTGTAGCTGAAAGGAAGAGGCTTCTTTTTTCATCTAAAATCAAGTCTTGACATTTGTTTTGTCTTCATTCTAAAAGAATAGACAGCTGGCTGTCCTGTTTGGGGTGTCTACAGGCTAGTAGGTTTGGGAATGTAATAACTGAGAAATTTGACAAGACATTCGGACCGAAACTGGTGACTGTGACAGCCCAGAATACCCTATAGAAGTATTTGCCAGGCCTCTTTTCATAGTTATATAGCTACCAAGTATATGTTACTAACTAGACCACCAATACCTGACTAAGAGGTGGGAGGGGAGTCCACAAAATTCACCAATCTAAAGTATCTCCCATCCGTGGACAAGACAAAGTTTGAGAACTTTTCCAGGTCTCCACTTTTCTTTCTAAGGACAATAGGGACCAAACGGCCAACATTCATCATAAAGACCCCAATGGGGAACATGTCTGGAGACAAAAATTCCTTCCAACCTGGGAGAAGTTCTCTTATGTCTACTTCCTGGCTCAGGGCATTGCCAGTAGCTCTAAAAGTAAATTCTTGTTGAATAAAAAAGTAAGTTTGTGGAAAGATAGGTGTGCATGGTTCCTTGGCACCCAGGGGCAATTGGTAAACTTTTGAAGGGATGTGTAGTATTGCAGAATCCTCATGGTTTCCAATGTGGAGGATCTTAAAATCTTTTCCTAATTTATTCTTGACCCCATTCCTCCAAGTCTTTCCTTGATTTTAGATAAAGTGTCTTAATTGAATGGGAGGTAAGAAATTAAAGGAACATCCTTTAGCCTAGCTGATTACCTTTTTTTAGGTTACTGATTACTGGTAACTCTAAATAAAAGAAACTAATGCTTCTGTGAGGCATTATGGCACTTAGCAGATTCCTCCAACCATCCCTGTCTTGCTTTTCAAGCAGATCATCGTAAATGATCCCCAACTTTGTAAACCCAATTGTCCTGCACATAACAAAATCCATGGTCAATCCAAAATATCGAATCCCTACTGTATTAACATACACATCTCTAGAATTAGCAAACAAAGGCAAACAGCAGTACCAGTAAAAAGTAGAAATATTACAAGAATTTTCATAATTGATTATAAGAAAGAAGAGATCAACCCTTCGAGACTCATGAGGTGTCAAAGTTTGTTAACTGGAGAATTACTCTTGACCTGTTATGTATAAAAGAATGTTTCCCTTCCATTGCTTGTTGTTGATTTAATTTTCAATATTAAACTTAGCCGGTGATTATATAAGCTGCAGCTCTGCTGCTCGACAGAAAACTCTACGTTCAAAATCCGCCAGCGATCGCTATGCAGGTAGGGGGTGTACATCAACAGCGCCATCTGTCGGGCAGGTACTCAGTACTCAATGTAAACACAGAACTCAATTTTCTCTCTGTCGTGCTACCGGCAAGACCTACTAATTCGCTGTTGCTAACTGGATTGGTTTTCACATCTTTTTGGTGAAGTACACATTTCTAGTTTTGAGCTTTCGCTTTGCAGGCTTTATCTTCAATACATCCTTGCATTCTTTTGTTGATATCGGATTATTTGTTGATGACTTTGGATAGTTTTTGAATTCCCCTTTGACTAATTCAAAATGGCTGACCCTTCTCAAGTCCCTAAATTCAGGAAGTGTAATGCTAGGGACTGTTCAAGGCGTCTTCCGAAGGCCTCTATCGATCCTCACACCGTTTGTTCCAATTGTCGGGATAAAACCTGTCAATTGGAAGATCGATGTGAGGAATGCGTTGGGCTTTCGGAATTCGATTTTATCGAATTCCTTAAATATACACGTAGGCTAGAGAGAGATAGAGTCAGGAGAAGTTCGTCTCGCTCCGTTGAATTTTCCTCTCCTCATGCCCCACAACCTATTCCTTCCCCTGTAGTGGTTGCTCCTGATCCCCCTTCTAGCACTCAAGAACCTTCGATGGCAGATATGATGCGTGCCATCCAAGCTCTGGGTGAGAGAGTCGAGTCCTTGGCTAGTGACCGCAACCAGCTCATGGCAGACGTCAAGGAGCTGAAGTGTAAGAGTGCAGTGGGTAGTGATAAAGTGAGTGATAGTGTTGTGGATAGTGTTGCGCTTGAGGGTTCGTCTGTTCGTGCCTGTCGTCCTCCCAGTCCGGGACCTCTTGCAAGCTCCCAAGCCCAGGGGAGAAGCAATGTCGTACGACCAAAGGGTTCGAGAGGCTTTAATCAGCGAACAGACGTTCCCTCCGTGGTTTCGGGCGTATCTACCCAAGATCGCCCCACCCACACAAAGACGAGAGAGCCCATTTATTCCTCGTCTGCGGAAGAGGTTTCTCGTAAGAAACCATGGACCAAGGTCTCGCGGCCTCTTAAGCGCAAGTCGGTCGGTCCCTTCCGCGCAAGTCCAACGGCCCAGTTGTAGCCACTGGGTCAGTTCGGACTCGCTGCAGTCTTCCGACGACTGCTCACCTCCTAAGAGAGGCAAAGCGGTACCGCATCAGGCAGTCACACCGTCTGTTGCCGCACCTGCTCCTGTAGACCCTAAGTGGTCTTTGCTGCAGACCATGCAGTCTCAGTTAACGTCATTGATGCAGGACTTTCGTGCGGAGAAGGTTGACGCTGCACCAACCTCTAGCCTACAACCACCCACGGTTGTGCGTCCTGTGGACGCTGAGGCGACCTTCGGCCGCACTCCAGCTGAGAGAGTCCCGCCACCCATGCGCTGCCAGCCGCATGTTGACGTTCAGCGACGCACGGAACCTTCCGTTGACGTTCGTGAGGTACAACAACAGTCTAAGTTGTTTTGTTTTGACGCGGTGCGTCAACCTCCGCAACCCATTGTGGTTACCTCTGCTAGCCCACATCAGACTAAACAGTCTGGAGTAGACGCTATGCGTCCCCGCGCTGCTATGGTTGTTGCCAGTTCACAGACTGGGCAACAGTTCCATGACGTTGCGTCCGGTTCAGTCACGCGTGCACCCGTGCTGCCGGACTCAGCTGACCAGCCGATTCCTACTCCTTTGCCGCTTCCTCCTCAATTCTCAGATGATGGACTCTCTGATGATGACGACGCGGCACACATTGATGGCCCACATATGGACCTTGACGAACCCAAGACCACGCAACCCTCTTTGGACTTTAGAAAAGTTCTTGCTCTGTTCAAAGAGATGTATCCGGACCAGTTTGTGTCTGCGGCTCCACGCTCCCCTCCATCAGAGTTTGCTTCAGGTACGCAGTCATCCGCGCCTGCCTTTACGAAACTCGTCCTCGCCCGCTCGTCCAAGAGAGCTTTACGAGTTTTAGGAGATTGGATGCAGTCCAAAAAGGACCTAGGGAAGACAGCGTTTACGTTTCCCCCTGCGAGACTCTCTTCCAGATCGAGCGTCTGGCATGCCACGGGAGAAGTTTTCGGCTTGGGAGTTCCTGCCTCTGCCCAGGGCGACTTCTCAAGCCTGGTAGACTCTCCCCGCAGGCTAGCCATGAGACGCTCTAAGATATGCTGGTCTCCTACGGACTTAGACCATCTGTTGAAAGGAGTGTTTAGAGCCTTCGAGGTCTTTAACTTTTTGGACTGGTGTCTGGGAGCTTTGAGCAGGAAGATCTCCCCGTCTGACAAGGAATCTTCCTTGCTCATAATGTCCTGCATGGACAAGGCCATACGAGACGGATCTAGTGAGCTTGCGGCTTCGTTCGTATCCGGGGTCCTCAAGAAACGGGAGAACCTTTGCTCTTTCCTGTCAGCTGGAGTAACACCATGTCAGAGATCAGAACTCCTTTTTGCTCCCCTCTCAAAGTGCCTTTTTCCAGAGGACTTGATTAAGGAGATTGCTGCCTCTTTGATTCAGAAGGACACCCATGACCTGGTTGCGTCCTCTGCCCGCAAAGCCACCCCTTTGCCTTCCGTGTCAAGACCCAGGATGGACACTCCAGCGTCCAGATTCATTCCGCCCTTTCGTGGCAGAGCCTCCAGCAGAGGAGGTGCTTGTGCCGAAGGGAGACGTGGGAAGAAGAAAGGTACCAAGTCCTTTAAAGGCAGAGTCTGACTGCCTCCTTCTTCAGACAGCAGTGGGAGCCAGACTCAAGAACTTCTGGCAGACCTGGGAGGCAAGAGGCGCAGATGCACAATCTGTGAAGCTGCTCAGAGAAGGGTACAAGATCCCGTTTGTACGCAAACCCCCTCTAGCAACGTGTCCCATCGATCTCTCTCCCAGGTACAGAGAGGAAGACAAGAGACGAGCTTTGAAGCAGGAGGTGTCTCTCTTACTAGAAAAGGGAGCGGTAGTCAAAGTCCGGGACCATCAATCCCCGGGCTTCTACAACCGTTTCTTCTTAGTGGTAAAGAAGACAGGAGGGTGGAGGCCGGTGCTAGACGTCAGTGCGCTGAATGTCTTTGTCACAAAGCAGACGTTCGCCATGGAGACCACAAAGTCCGTTCTAGCAGCGGTCAGAAAGGAAGACTGGATGGTCTCTTTAGACCTAAGGGACGCATACTTTCACGTCCCCATCCACCCAGACTCTCAACCTTTTCTGAGATTCGTTTACGAAAAGGTTGTCTACCAATTTCAAGCCCTGTGCTTTGGCCTAAGCACAGCTCCTCTTGTGTTTACGAGGCTGATGAGGAATATAGCCAAATTCCTTCATTTAGCGGACATCAGAGCCTCCCTCTATTTGGACGACTGGCTTCTAAGAGCCTCTTCCAGTCGTCGCTGTCTGGAGAATCTAAAGTGGACTCTAGATCTGATCAAGGAATTGGGTCTCCTGGTCAATATAGAAAAGTCTCAACTGGTCCCATCCCAAACTATTGTGTATTTAGGGATGGAGATTCACAGTCAAGCTTTTCGGGCTTTTCCGTCGGCCCCCAGAACAAGTCAAGCCCAGGTATGCATCCAGAACATGCTGAAGAAGGAACGATGTTCAGTCAGACAGTGGATGAGTCTGATAGGGACGCTATCATCCCTGGAACAGTTCGTTTCGTTAGGGAGACTACACCTCCGTCCCCTTCAATTTCACCTAGCTGTTTACTGGAAAAAGGACAAGACGCTAGAAGCGGTCTCGATCCCCATTTCCGAGAAGATGAAGTCGTCCCTGACTTGGTGGAAGGACAGTATCAGCCTCAGAGAGGGTCTGCCCCTGGCTGTTCAGACCCCCAACCACGTTCTCTTCTCGGACGCATCGGACACGGGCTGGGGTGCGACATTAGACGGTCGGGAATGCTCGGGAACTTGGAACTCGCATCAAAGAACGTTACATATCAACTGCAAGGAGCTACTGGCAGTTCATCTGGCCTTGAAAAGCTTCAAGTCCCTCCTTCAAGGCAAAGTGGTGGAGGTGAACTCGGACAACACCACGGCTTTGGCGTACATCTCCAAGCAAGGAGGGACCCATTCTATGACGTTGTACGAGATCGCAAGGGACCTCCTCACCTGGTCAAAAGATCTAAACCTTTTTCTAGTAACGAGGTTCATCCAAGGCAACTTGAATGTCATGGCAGATTGCCTCAGTCGGAAGAGACAAATCATTCCAACAGAATGGACCCTACACAAGGATGTGTGCAAGAGACTGTGGGCCACATGGGGCCAGCCTACCATAGATCTCTTCGCAACCTCGATGACCAAGAGGCTCCCAATATATTGCTCACCAATCCCGGACCCAGCAGCAGTTCATATAGATGCCTTTCTACTGGATTGGTCACATCTAGACCTTTATGCATTCCCCCCGTTCAAGATTGTCAACAAGGTACTGCAGAAGTTCGCCTCTCACGAAGGGACAAGGTTGACGTTAGTTGCTCCCCTCTGGCCCGCGAGAGAATGGTTCACCGAGGTACTTCAATGGCTAGTGGACGTTCCCAGAACTCTTCCTCTAAGGGTGGACCTTCTACGTCAGCCACACGTAAAGAAGGTACACCAAGGCCTCCACGCTCTTCGTCTGACTGCCTTCAGACTATCGAAAGACTCTCTAGAGCTAGAGGCTTTTCGAAGGAGGCAGCCAGGGCGATTGCTAGAGCAAGGAGGACATCCACTCTTAGAGTCTACCAGTCGAAGTGGGAAGTCTTCCGAAACTGGTGCAAGTCAGTATCAGTATCCTCGACCAGTACCTCTGTAACCCAAATAGCTGACTTCCTATTATACCTGAGGAAAGAAAGATCTCTTTCAGCTCCCACTATCAAAGGTTACAGAAGCATGTTGGCATCAGTCTTCCGTCACAGAGGCCTAGATCTTTCCAACAACAAAGATCTACAGGACCTCCTTAAGTCTTTTGAGACCACGAAGGAGCGTCGTTTGGCTACACCTGGTTGGAATTTAGACGTGGTACTAAGATTCCTTATGTCAGAAAGGTTCGAGCCACTACAATCAGCCTCCTTTAAAGATCTCACTTTAAAGACTCTTTTCCTGGTTTGCTTGGCCACAGCTAAAAGAGTCAGTGAGATTCACGCCTTCAGCAGGAACATCGGATTTTCATCTGAAACGGCTACATGTTCTTTACAGCTTGGTTTTCTAGCCAAAAACGAGCTACCTTCTCGTCCTTGGCCGAAATCGTTCGATATTCCAAGCCTTTCAAATATGGTTGGAAATGAACTAGAAAGAGTCTTATGCCCTGTTAGAGCTCTTAAGTTCTATTTAAGACGAACTAAACCTTTACGAGGACAGTCAGAAGCTTTATGGTGTTCTATTAAGAAACCTTCTTTGCCTATGTCAAAGAATGCCTTATCTTATTATATCAGACTGTTGATACGAGAAGCTCATTCCCATCTGAGTGAGGAAGACCAAGCTTTGCTGAAGGTAAGGACACATGAAGTTAGAGCTGTCGCAACTTCAGTGGCCTTTAAACAAAATAGATCTCTGCAGAGTATAATGGATGCAACCTATTGGAGAAGCAAGTCAGTGTTCGCGTCTTTTTATCTTAAAGATGTCCAGTCTCTTTACGAGAACTGCTACACCCTGGGACCATTCGTAGCAGCGAGTGCAGTAGTGGGTGAGGGCTCAACCACTACATTCCCCTAATTCCATAACCTTTTTAATCTTTCTCTTGAAATGTTTTTTATTGTTGTTTTTGGGTTGTCCGGAAGGCTAAGAAGCCTTTCGCATCCTGGTTGATTTGGCGGGTGGTCAAATTCTTTTCTTGAGAAGCGCCTAGATTAGAGGTTTTGATGAGGTCCTGTAGTATGGGTTGCAACCCTTGATACTTCAGCTCCTAGGGGTCGCTCAGCATCCTAAGAGGATCGCGAGGCTCCGTAAGGAAGACGTACTTAAAAAGGCAGAGTATTTGTTCAAGTCGACTTCCTTACCAGGTACTTATTTATTTTATGTTTGTTATTTTGAATAACTGCTAAAATGAAATAAAAAATCCTTAGCTCATAATAATGTAAACAATTATTGCTGGTCTCTACCCACCCCCCTGGGTGTGAATCAGCTTAAATAATCACCGGCTAAGTTTAATATTGAAAAATGTTATTTTTATAATAAAATAAATTTTTGAATATACTTACCCGGTGATTATATATTAAAGGACCCTCCCTTCCTCCCCAATAGAGACCCAGTGGACCGAGGAGAAAATTGAGTTCTGTGTTTACATTGAGTACTGAGTACCTGCCCGACAGATGGCGCTGTTGATGTACACCCCCTACCTGCATAGCGATCGCTGGCGGATTTTGAACGTAGAGTTTTCTGTCGAGCAGCAGAGCTGCAGCTTATATAATCACCGGGTAAGTATATTCAAAAATTTATTTTATTATAAAAATAACATTTTTCAAGGTAAAGCCAGTCTTTTTGTAGTTTTGAAATGTAGAAAGTGTAGAATTATTATCTCTGAGTGATGTCCAAATCATTGAAGTCTTGATGGTTAGAAATTTTAGTGTCATTTGATATTATCACAATCTCAAAGGATAAGTTAAGTGAAAATGAAGGAAAATAAAAAGAAATCCATGATAAAATGGTTTCAAGTATTTTGAGGAACAAATTTTCCACTTTGGCTGAAAACTGAAGAATGAACTGTGTTTTCAGCAGAGATCTTCTGGGCACTTACAGTCTATGTGCTTTCCTCACCTGTCAGTAATTGGCACTTCCCTTTGGAGGTAATTTCATTGGAGGTCCCCGAAGGTTTGTCTTGAGCATGCCATGGCAAGTGAAAAGGTACTCTTAAGAGTTTGGTGGTAAAGCAAATCATTACTGGAGGTCTCCTTTTCCCAGTTGCATGTGTGATGCAAACTTTCCATTGAGAAGATCTTTTCCATTGATACCTTTTCATTTGTTCTTTTAAGTAGCTATTTAGCATCTGTACCCTGTCCTAACAGATCATTAACATGAAAATAATGGCGGAAACAAGACCACGCCTGAAGGGTGCTAAACTATAATAAAGCCCTAAATGTTATCCTTCGTTCTACTAAGAAATGATCTCAAAGCGTAAATAAGTACCAAAGTATATAACAAGGTTCAAATAACAGGCGCAAGACCTTAAATGTATAATAACAATAATGGTAAGAACCTAAATGACAAAGTACCGAACGGGCAATAAATGAAAGCGTAAGACGTAAACAATAACAATGGCCGCGAACGACGCGGGAGGCACAAGGCCGGTCGCACTAACAAACACTAAAAGTGAAAAAAGGATACAAAGCCCGGTACTAAGATAACTGTCACAATAATCTATGGTACTTAACATTGGTGTAGGAGGAAGGAGAGCATCGGCCATGATGAATAAATCCTCAAAACACAAAAGAAAGCGAGAGAACAAAACAAACGAGAAGACGCTTAAGAGTTCCAAAAGAAGGATGTAGTTCAGATGGCGCTCGCGTCGGGCGTCGGTGGTGTGGCTCAGGTAGCGTAGCTGGTGCCTCTGTATCGGCCCATCCCTTTTGACGAAGGAATTAGCTTAATGGAAGACAGCCTGTGAATAGTGGTTTTCACACGCCCCTGCTTTATATACGACACCTTCAGGGTGCTCGCACGAGGGTAGTAACCTCTGCATTCCATGCTTTTAACTTTCTCTGGTATATTTGGAAGTATTTATATCAGAAAAGTGTAAAGCTGGACCCTTTTCACCGGGCATCACAGGTCGACCCAGAAATAGATTTTTCCTTTGTCAAAATCCCTTAATGTTTATTTGAAAATCAAATCTTATTTAAAGAATTGTGAAGGGGGGTGACAGATTTTGTACTCTTAGCAATACATCTTTCACTAATGTAAAATTTTACCTATCCATTTTTTAACTACCATGAAGCTCATTATCTAGTTAGTAAGGAAGTCTTTTAATTTAACCACTTTATATCTAGGTGTTGTGGCACTATTTGATTATTTTTATAAGTTTAACAATATATGACAAAAGCAAAATTATAGTGTTATGCATGGAATTGGATGAATTTTAAATTTTGTACAGCATATGCAACTATCAATAGAAATGCTGCATTGAATACAGTATGCATATTTCCTCAGGGTCTACTGGGATGGTACATGGTAAAGTCTGGCTTGGAGGACAGATTTACTGAACCATCTGACGTTCCAAGAGTCTCTCAGTACAGACTTATGTCCCACTTAGGAATGGCTTTTATCTTGTACAGTCTCTTCCTCTGGAATGCATTAGGTGTTGTCTATCCAGCTCAGAAAGTCAAGCAGGTAAGCCTCTTTTAATTTCTGTATATTTTTAATGTAAATATTTGATTTGTGTGTTTCTTTACCACTGATTAGCCTTTTATGTAGGTATATGAACCGACTGATATTGTGATAATTAAATTAGCCGATGGTGTCATCTGTAAGTTGGGAACCATAGGGTAGTGTCAGTTTTTTCTCTGGAGCCACCATCAATTAAGGATAGTGTGTAATAGTGAAAGAGAAATAAATTTTGATATTAAAGTAGATATAGTAATGGATAATAACTTTGTATAAATTACTAGATCCAGTATTCCCTGAATAATAATGACTTATGTAGTGTGCTAATGGTACCAGGTTAGTGAGTGATACTATACAGTATCTTGCATTTCACAACCAGTGAATTTAGAGGTTATGAGTATTCATAGTGAATTCAACAAGGAAAGTTGTATGAAAACTAATCTTGTAACCCTGTCTCATGCTCAAAACTCCAACTCTCCCCACTCTCCAACCGTTTTTGCTGCTTCATGATCAATTAATCCACATCCCTTTTCCTCACATATTGAAACAACCTCAGTTCAAGTTCTGAGCCTTTTTCTGTCTCTGGACACATCCTCTTTTTCCCAATTCCTCATGTATAGTATGACCTTCTCACCTACTCCAGCCACTAATATAAACATTCTAATGTAGTACCTTTCAAAAACAAAATTTTCCTTAAATGTTTTTTTTTTACAAATGGGACTTTTCATGTACAAGTAGTCTAGCTAAGCCTCCATTTTATCTTATATGCAGCTCTCTCTCTCTCTCTCTCTCTCTCTCTCTCTCTCTCTCTCTCTCTCTCTCTCTCTCTCTCTCTCTCTCTCTCTCTCTCTCTCTCTCTCTCTCTCTTTTTTTGTAGTGTATTTCCATGGTAACACAAAAATGCTTCACCTCTCTTAAGTTCTGTCCATCTATTTCAACTGGGATTTTTAACTTCTCTTCCTCATTTAATTCTAAATATACAATTGAGCCATTGAAATTCTCATACTCTATGTGTGTTCAGTAACTGAAATCTGTTTTATTGGCTACTCTACAAAGCTGTCCTCTCACCTTGCCCACAACAATTACATGGCCACTGTTTTATATTGTATATTTTCCTTTGCTTCATTTTCAGTCATCCCTACTTTTTGTAAATTAATTTTCAGTTATCTCTTCTCCATTCCACTTTTCCACCGTATGATTTTCCCATCAACTAGCCCTCTGATTCTGCTTTTAAACTTTAAGCTGTATTTAGGGTCACTTATCCTGCTTCCATTTTAGCACTGTTCATTATTATAAAGCCTAATGTACACCTAATGCATTTTTCAAGTACCTCCAGAAGATGAATATGTAAAGTATTTTTTTGTCTTATAAATTTGAAAGTATTTGACAAAAAAGTACGCTGTATTAAGATTAAGGTATTTGTTCCAGGTGACAGCACAAGCAATGAAGTTCCGCAGACTTGCTCATATCACCAAGGGATGGGTCTTCCTTACTGCTATGTCTGGTATGAGAAATTTCTTTCCTGTATAACTATGACATGGTATGTTAGGAAGAATATGAATTAGTTCCAAATTTGTCATAATTAGACTAAAGGACGGGCACTTGTACCTGCAAGGCTATTTAATGTTGTGTAACTGGTTGTTTTCGGTCTTATTTATAACCATATTTGAGTAATGGACCCTCATGACAGATGATGATACCCAATCACTTAGTAAAACATACATGGTCCCTTGGACTAGACATCATTTGTAGTTTAATGCCCTAGTATGGGGGACCTATCGTGGGGTACTATTTTGAACTGTGTAATGTGGCGTATAAGGTATCTTGAAAGTGGTTAGCTAATAGAAAGTGGCTTTTAATTTTTTATAGTTATTTTAACTTTAGTGAAAGTTAAATCTTTTCTTAAGTTATTATATCTTATGACTGTATCATTTGTATTTAGATAGATTACAATGTGTATTTGACAGTATAATCAAATTTTTTTTGTAACTTTGTGTACAGTACTTTATTATAATTCTTTTAAAGGAACACTTTAGTGGTACAGTATTTTGTTTTGAAGTGAGTCTCGTATTTCACAGCTGTCAACTTTTCGTGATGCCAGTTTACCATTATCATTTCTCTCATCCTTCAGGTGCCCTTGTTGCTGGCTTGGATGCCGGTTTAGTTTACAACTCATTCCCGAAATTTGCTGATCGGTGGATTCCAAGTGATTTGTTGGCCTTTTCTCCAACCCTACGAAACTTTACGGAAAATCCAACGACAGTGCAATTTGATCATAGGATTCTTGTAAGTTACATTTTTTTTACAACATTTTATACCTTGTAACTGATCAGTTCAGCATTATCATTTATTGGCTTACGGCTATCTCAATAAACTAATTTGTTCTCGCACAAATGCAAACCCTTGCCATATTGTAATACTGTAGTAAAATTCTGGTGACAGCTGGTAACAACCAATGAAGAATTATCAAGGTTCTGTTACCCACCACCCAGTATCATTGGTGGTCTGGGTGTGACAATGCTGTGAATCTCCATTCAGATTCTGGCCATTGTGTTGAACAGATGAGTGAGTTCCAGACGCTCTCCAACTTGCTTGAAGTTTTGTGCAATTTTTCTGGATACAGTATTCTCTTTTTCTCATTATAGTAAGAGTATGAAGGACCTTGGTAAAGTGCGAACATGTCTAGGATTGCCTTATTGTCATGGTGGAACCCTTATGTGTAAGGTTGAGGTTGATCCTCACTCTTTGTGTCTGATATGTAGTGGACACCCCTGCACTTCAGAGTCCCCATGTGATGTGTGAAGGGAGTGGTCGCCCTCCCAGTGGGTGAGATTTCAGCATAAAAAAAGAAGAAATCCAGGCGTGTATATCATGTATATATGCAGTAGTACTTCGGTATATGAGTTTAATCCGTTGTGGAAGCGAACTTGCAAACCAAAATGCTCGTAATTTAAAAAAAAGTTTTTTTCCAATAAGAAATAAAGTAGATTAACTCGATCTATTCCACAGGTCCATAAATACACCTATAAACTCATTTTTAAAGGTTTGTGTATTATTTAAGGATCAAATTATAACCCCTAACATCAGAAATTAATACAAATAAATGATTCACAGTAGAAAATTCAGTAGAAGTATATTAACATATTAACTAGCACTTTACCTTTAGAGGAGAGTTGTGACTGGCGTTAGGGAGATGAGAGAGGAGGATGAGGAAAAGATGGGTATTTGCTTGGAGGGAGAATCTTCCTGCAAGAGAACCTTATCGGGAGTTCTCTTTCTTCAACAGCGTTCATTATCACAAACTGCATCACTTAATATATTCTTTCTGGACACTTGGTCACCTTTTTTGCACTCTTGCGTTCTGTTTTGACAAGGAACCTTTATAGAGGTGACTGCTTTGTGATGGGCGACATCACATTGTTGATAGTAAACAGATTCAATATTATTATTATTATTATTATTATTATTATTATTATTAGCTAAGCTACAACCTTAGTTGGAAAAGTATGCTATAAGCCCAAGGGCTCCAACAGTGACAAATAGCCCAGTGAGGAAAGGAAACAAAGAAATATAGTAAGTAAACTAAAAGAAAAGTAGTGAACACTTAAAATGAAATATTTTAAGAACAGTGAAAGCATTAAAATACATAATATATATAAACAACAAAAGCTTGAAAGAAAAACAAGATGAAGAGAATTAAGATAGAACAGTGTGCCCGAGTGTACCCTCAGGTAACAGAACTCTAACCCAGTGGAAGACCACGGTACTACCCGACTGAAGACCAATGGTTTGATTTTAGTGTTCTTCTCTTAGAAGAGCTGCTTAGTGTAGCTAAAGAGTCTCTTCTACTCTTACCAAGAGGAAAGTAGCCATTAAATACTACCGCTAGAGAGTTATTGGGCCCTTTGACTGGCCAGATAGTAAAACATAGGATCTTTCTCTCGGGCTACGGTTCATTTTCCCTCTGCCTACGCATGCACCGAATGGTCTGGTCTATTCTTTACATATTCTCCTTTGTCCTCTTGCACCTGACAACAGTGAGATTATCAAACAATTCTTTGATTAATGGGTTAACTACTGCACTGTAATTGGTCAGTGGCTACTTTCCTCCTGGTAAGGGTAGAAGAGACTCTTTAGCTATGGTAAACAGCTCTTCTAGGAGAAGGACATTCCAAAATCAAACCAGTGTTCTCTAGTCTTGGGTAGTGCCATAGCCTCTGTGCCATGGTCTTCACTGTCTTGAGGTAGAGTTCTCTTACTTGAGGTTACATTCTGGCACACTATTCTATCTTATTTCTCTTCCTCTTGTTTTTTAAGATCTTATAGTTTATATATGAGATTTATTTTAATTTTTTTACTGTTCTTAAAATATTTAATTTTAATTTTTGATTACTTCTTTTGTAGTTTATTTGTTTCCTTATTTCATTTCATCAATGGGCTATTTTCCTTGTTGGAGCCCTTGGGCTCATAGCATCCTGCTTTTCCAACTAGTGTTGTAACTTTGCAAGTAATAATAATATTGATAATAATAATAATAATAATAATAATAATAATAATAATAATAATAATAATAATAATAATAATAATAATAATAACCCTTTTACCCCCAGGCTATTTGGGAATTTCCAACCCTTAACCCCCAGGGGTTATTTTTTTTTCAAGCACATTTTGCAGTATATTTTTTTTAAATTGCTTTAACAGCCTTAATTTTTGTCATAGAGAGGTCAGGTTGGTCTCATTCTCTTGGAAAATGCCTGAAGTTTCTCAAAAAATTATCAAAAATATGCAAAAAAAAAAGTTAGATAGCAGTTTTTTGCAAGGACGTGCCGGTACGTCCATGGGGGTAAAAGGGTGAGTTTTGTGAAACGTACCAGTACGTCCTTTGGGGGTAAAAGGGATAATCATGATGATGATGATGAAAAGCACAGTGCAATAATTAACCCCTTGTGCAAAGAAGAATTGTTTGGTAATCTCAGTATTGTAAGGTGTATGAGGAAAGATGCAAATGTGGAAAGAATAGGCCAAACTATTCAGTGTATGTATAAGCAAAGAAAAATTGAGCCATAACCAAAGAGAGGGATCCAATGTACTACTGTCTGGCCAGTCAAAGAACATAATATCTCTCTAGCAGTAGTATTGCAGCAGGTGGCTGCTGCCTTGGCCAACCTGCTACTAGTTCCAACAAAGCTGTATATTTTAAGAAATGTTGTAGGCTTCCCCACATTCTTAAAATCTCCTCCTCCTCAGTTGAAATCTTTGCATTCCTTTGATGTCGCCCTGTATTCAGCTCCAGTACCATTGCTCTTTCAATAATGGTGTTTTCGGTAATCGTACCACCTTGTAACTGCATCGTATCAATCCAGATAAGCACATGACTTTCAGTGTCAAGAACATGTTGCCATTGATTTGTCAATGACAACTGCAATTCCAGATTGCCTAATGCTTCGATATCCTCTTTATTGTCAAAAATTGTTACTGTACCAATTGTGAATATTGGAGGATAAATGTACAGATTTTGCAGGCTAACTGCATACATAATAGTTTTCTTCTCACCATCTTTTTTAATTGCCATTTTTATGATACTGTTAACTTAACAATGCAGTACAAAATGTCTTTATGATGAATAAAAGCGATCACAACTCTACCAAGAACATGCACTCACAACTATACAAAAAATCTATTCCAAAAATGCATGTGAGAGATGAGTCTTCTGCTATTGCTATGGGGAGAGTAAAAGTTAGGCTTAGAGAAAAATGAGGGCGGTTTTACACGCTAATACAAAAAAACATGGCGTAAAAAGCCTGTGAACATTGACTGGGTGCCATATGGGTTAGCATGCTAATCTTGTTAATCATCATCTCTTCCTACGCCTATTGATGCTAAGGGCCTTGGTTAGATTACACCAGTCATCTCTATCTTGAGCGTTTAATTCAATACTTCTCCATTCATCATCTCCTACTTCGTTCTTCAGAGTTCTCAGCCATGTAGACCTGAGTCTTCCAACTCTTCTTATTACTTGTCCACAAAAAAGTTACTCATACATAGAGAAATTTTTGCTCACAGACAAATACAATGCTTGTAAACCGAGTTGAACTTGTGTGCAAGTAAACAAATTTGCTTGTATTCGATCACATGCAAGCCGAAGTACTATTGTATAATATTCTTATTAGTTTATTTAAAAACTGCAAATGTGCTGTCACCAGCTTATGCCTATAAAGGGAAGCTAACTGTAAGGTAAAGAACGGTAGATATTTTCCAGTTACAGTACCATCCTTCTTGGTTTTTGTGCAAGGGTATCCGGGCAGCTGCATCTAGGCATTTTCTCTTCTCTCTTCTTTCCCTTCCTCTCTCACGACTCTACCATTGTGGACTGCTGGTTTAATATTTGTTTGTTCCAACACAGAGTACTTACCTCAAACTACTTTCTTAGGAGTATCTGGGATCTCCTCCCAACCGACCAGAGTTTTGTGTATTTTACCCTAGTCCCGTTTTCTATGAAGGGTAACCTCAGGTGGAGTGGAAAACGCCCTGAGGCTATCCCCAGGTCAGAGAGCATGCTTGCTCAGGTCTCGATCTCCAGTAAGTTCTCTGGTCGCGTCGTGAAAACATCTCGACGCTCTCTCTTTACCCAGTGCGACCCTTTGTGTCCCCGACCCCCCTTTTGTGTCTTACGCGGTCCCCATGTGGACCCATTGTGTTCATTCTATACCCCTTCCTACCCTTATCCTCTGTGTTCGTCGGGTAGGGGAGGCTTATGTTCTCCTACAGCCACGTGTCCTGAGTGCGAGTCCTGGAACGTGGTGAAGTGGGTGCGCTTCGGCACCAAGAAGAAGAAGGCATCCAAGAGGTCACATAAGAAGACGAGCCTCTCCTCGCCGCTTACTTCTCCCGATGCCTCGTCGAATGGAGCTTCTTTTATACAGCCACCTTCCCCTACCCAGAGTAGGGGACGAGGTAAGTCAGTTGTGGGGAAGTGGCCCATTGCTCTTCCCCAGGAGTCTGAGTGGGTGCGGTATAGCACCAAGAAAAAGTAGGCGACGAAGAGGTCGCCTAAGAAGCCTAGCGTCCCTTCCTCTCTTGCTTCGCCGGGCGTCTCGTCCGACAGAGCTTCCCTACCCAGAGTAGGGGACGAGGTAAGTCCGTTGCGGGGAAGAGGCCAGCGGCCCTTCCCCAAGAGTCTGATCTTCAGGATAGTGGGGTTGTGGCGTCGTTCCAGACGAGTGAGGGGCGGGAGTGTGTATAGGAGACGGAGTCCTGGTGCAAGCAGGCCATGTCTCCTCTGATGACCCCATGTGGGGGAAAAATGTCCCTAATTCTTCTCCAGCCTCTTTGGCGTGTTTTTCAGTCACTTCTGCAGCCGGGGACGTCGCCGAGAAGGAGCCTCCCAAGACGAGGCGCTGAGGAAGCTCAGGAGACAAAGGGAGAAGTCCCGCAAGAAGTTGTCGCGTTCTCGCTCCCCCTCGAGGTCACGCCACAAGAGTCGTAGTTCAAGATCCCCCAAGAGCAGTGAGTGGGTGGTGGTTCACCTCGACAGGCTGCTGGAGCTAGCTGCAGCACCGGGCCCTTCAAGTTGACGTCCGAGGACGAACTCCCTGGATAGATACTCCTCTGGCAGCAGCGGCACCCGACGGAGGGACTCATCATGGCAGGTTCCAGTCGACAGGCGTAAGTCCGCGAAGGTTCCGGCTCCATCCGCCCAGCGGAGAGAGTCGCCCCTTCGGTCTGGCAGCCGAGTCCTGACCTCCAAAGGCCACCTAGCTCGTCATGAGCGCAGCCCTCGGTTTTCCTCGACGGGCAGGACCGCAGATGCAAGAACCTCCGGAAGAGTTGTTGGACCCAGGACGGAGGCCCCCGTTCCGACGGCGATGCCCGTCCTTCGACGTGATCCCCGGCAACCCTACAGCAGGCTCTGGCAGACCGGCATAAGTCCGCGAGGGTTCCGACTCCTTCCGCCCAGCGGAGAGTCGCCCCTTCGGTCTGGCAGCCGTGTCCCAGCCTCCAAGACTTCGACAGCCAGGTCTCGGTCGACAGGCATAAGCCCGCGAAGGTTCCGACTTCTCCCACCCAGCGGAGAGAGTCGCCCCTTCGGACTGGCAGCCTTGTCCCGGCCTCCGGTTCTTCGATGGCCCGCCCTGAACGAAGGAACCAGCCAGCCAGCACGGGGAGGCCCGTGGCTCCATGGATCTCCGCAGGAGCTCCGTCCTTCCAGCGGAGATAGCCGCTGACTCGACCCGGCAGCGTGGCATCCATACCCGGTACCACGACAGCTCCATTCAGGCTTCGTGGTCAACCGCTGGTATACCAGGGTACTCATACCCCACGGATTCCCCGGGAGGGGGTAGACCCATGACAGCTACCTCCGTCCCAGTGGCTTCATCCGTGATGGAAATAGCTGCTCCATCGTCCCAGCCAGCCCCATCCAAGCATTGGAGGTGGCCGCTGACACACCAATGACGGCTACCTCCGTCCCGGCGGCTCCATCCGTGATGGAGCCAGCCGTGCCATCGTCCCGGCCAGCCCCATCCAAGCATCGGAGGTGGCCGCTGAAATGGCAGGGTACTTAAACCCCACGGTTTTCCCCGGGAGGAGGGAGACCCATGACGGCTACCTCCGTCCCAGTGGCTTCATCCGTGATGGAGATAGCCGCTCCATCGTCCCGGCCAGCCCCATCTAAGCATTGGAGGTGGCCGCTGACACCCATGACGGCTACCTCCGTCCCGGCGGCTCCATCCGTGATGGAGCCAGCCGTGCCATCGTCCCGGCCAGCCCCATCCAAGCATCGGAGGTGGCCGCTGAAATGGCAGGGTACTTAAACCCCACGGTTTTCCCCGGGAGGAGGGAGACCCATGACGGCTACCTCCGTCCCAGTGGCTTCATCCGTGATGGAGATAGCCGCTCCATCGTCCCGGCCAGCCCCATCTAAGCATTGGAGGTGGCCGCTGACACCCATGACGGCTACCTCCGTCCCAGTGGCTCCATCCGTGATGGAGCCAGCCGTGCCATCGTCCCGGCCAGCACCATCCAAGCATCGGAGGTGGCCGCTGAAATGGCAGGGTACTTAAACCCCACGGTTTTCCCCGGGAGGAGGGAGACCCATGACGGCTACCTCCGTCCCAGTGGCTTCATCCGTGATGGAGATAGCCGCTCCATCGTCCCGGCCAGCCCCATCTAAGCATTGGAGGTGGCCGCTGACACCCATGACGGCTACCTCCGTTCCGGCGGCTCCATCCGTGATGGAGCCAGCCGTGCCATCGTCCCGGCCAGCCCCATCCAAGCATCGGAGGTGGCCGCTGAAATGGCAGGGTACTTAAACCCCACGGTTTTCCCCGGGAGGAGGGAGACCCATGACGGCTACCTCCGTCCCAGTGGCTTCATCCGTGATGGAGATAGCCGCTCCATCGTCCCGGCCAGCCCCATCTAAGCATTGGAGGTGGCCGCTGACACCCATGACGGCTACCTCCGTCCCAGTGGCTCCATCCGTGATGGAGCCAGCCGTGCCATCGTCCCGGCCAGCACCATCCAAGCATCGGAGGTGGCCGCTGAAATGGCAGGGTACTTAAACCCCACGGTTTTCCCCGGGAGGAGGGAGACCCATGACGGCTACCTCCGTCCCAGTGGCTTCATCCGTGATGGAGATAGCCGCTCCATCGTCCCGGCCAGCCCCATCTAAGCATTGGAGGTGGCCGCTGACACCCATGACGGCTACCTCCGTCCCAGTGGCTTCATCCGTGATGGAGATAGCCGCTCCATCGTCCCGGCCAGCCCCATCTAAGCATTGGAGGTGGCCGCTGACACCCATGACGGCTACCTCCGTCCCAGTGGCTCCATCTGTGATGGAGCCAGCCGTGCCATCGTCCCGGCCAGCACCATCCAAGTATCGGAGGTGGCCGCTGAAATGGCAGGGTACTTAAACCCCACGGTTTTCCCCGGGAGGAGGGAGACCCATGACGGCTACCTCCGTCCCAGTGGCTTCATCCGTGATGGAGATAGCCGCTCCATCGTCCCGGCCAGCCCCATCTAAGCATTGGAGGTGGCCGCTGACACCCATGACGGCTACCTCCGTCCCAGTGGCTCCATCCGTGATGGAGCCAGCCGTGCCATCGTCCCGGCCAGCACCATCCAAGCATCGGAGGTGGCCGCTGAAATGGCAGGGTACTTAAACCCCACGGTTTTCCCCGGGAGGAGGGAGACCCATGACGGCTACCTCCGTCCCAGTGGCTTCATCCGTGATGGAGATAGCCGCTCCATCGTCCCGGCCAGCCCCATCTAAGCATTGGAGGTGGCCGCTGACACCCATGACGGCTACCTCCGTCCCAGTGGCTCCATCCGTGATGGAGCCAGCCGTGCCATCGTCCCGGCCAGCACCATCCAAGCATCGGAGGTGGCCGCTGAAATGGCAGGGTACTTAAACCCCACGGTTTTCCCCGGGAGGAGGGAGACCCATGACGGCTACCTCCGTCCCAGTGGCTTCATCCGTGATGGAGATAGCCGCTCCATCGTCCCGGCCAGCCCCATCTAAGCATTGGAGGTGGCCGCTGACACCCATGACGGCTACCTCCGTCCCAGTGGCTCCATCCGTGATGGAGCCAGCCGTGCCATCGTCCCGGCCAGCACCATCCAAGCATCGGAGGTGGCCGCTGAAATGGCAGGGTACTTAAACCCCACGGTTTTCCCCGGGAGGAGGGAGACCCATGACGGCTACCTCCGTCCCAGTGGTTTCATCCGTGATGGAGATAGCCGCTCCATCGTCCCGGCCAGCCCCATCTAAGCATTGGAGGTGGCCGCTGACACCCATGACGGCTACCTCCGTCCCAGTGGCTCCATCCGTGATGGAGCCAGCCGTGCCATCGTCCCGGCCAGCACCATCCAAGCATCGGAGGTGGCCGCTGAAATGGCAGGGTACTTAAACCCCACGGTTTTCCCCGGGAGGAGGGAGACCCATGACGGCTACCTCCGTCCCAGTGGCTTCATCCGTGATGGAGATAGCCGCTCCATCGTCCCGGCCAGCCCCATCTAAGCATTGGAGGTGGCCGCTGACACCCATGACGGCTACCTCCGTCCCAGTGGCTTCATCCGTGATGGAGATAGCCGCTCCATCGTCCCGGCCAGCCCCATCTAAGCATTGGAGGTGGCCGCTGACACCCATGACGGCTACCTCCGTCCCAGTGGCTCCATCCGTGATGGAGCCAGCCGTGCCATCGTCCCGGCCAGCACCATCCAAGCATCGGAGGTGGCCGCTGAAATGGCAGGGTACTTAAACCCCACGGTTTTCCCCGGGAGGAGGGAGACCCATGACGGCTACCTCCGTCCCAGTGGCTTCATCCGTGACGGAGATAGCCGCTCCATCGTCCCGGCCAGCCCCATCTAAGCATTGGAGGTGGCCGCTGACACCCATGACGGCTACCTCCGTCCCAGTGGCTTCATCCGTGATGGAGATAGCCGCTCCATCGTCCCGGCCAGCCCCATCTAAGCATTGGAGGTGGCCGCTGACACCCATGACGGCTACCTCCGTCCCAGTGGCTCCATCCGTGATGGAGCCAGCCGTGCCATCGTCCCGGCCAGCACCATCCAAGCATCGGAGGTGGCCGCTGAAATGGCAGGGTACTTAAACCCCACGGTTTTCCCCGGGAGGAGGGAGACCCATGACGGCTACCTCCGTCCCAGTGGCTTCATCCGTGATGGAGATAGCCGCTCCATCGTCCCGGCCAGCCCCATCTAAGCATTGGAGGTGGCCGCTGACACCCATGACGGCTACCTCCGTCCCAGTGGCTTCATCCGTGATGGAGATAGCCGCTCCATCGTCCCGGCCAGCCCCATCTAAGCATTGGAGGTGGCCGCTGACACCCATGACGGCTACCTCCGTCCCAGTGGCTTCATCCGTGATGGAGATAGCCGCTCCATCGTCCCGGCCAGCCCCATCTAAGCATTGGAGGTGGCCGCTGACACCCATGACGGCTACCTCCGTCCCAGTGGCTCCATCCGTGATGGAGCCAGCCGTGCCATCGTCCCGGCCAGCACCATCCAAGCATCGGAGGTGGCCGCTGAAATGGCAGGGTACTTAAACCCCACGGTTTTCCCCGGGAGGAGGGAGACCCATGACGGCTACCTCCGTCCCAGTGGCTTCATCCGTGATGGAGATAGCCGCTCCATCGTCCCGGCCAGCCCCATCTAAGCATTGGAGGTGGCCGCTGACACCCATGACGGCTACCTCCGTCCCAGTGGCTTCATCCGTGATGGAGATAGCCGCTCCATCGTCCCGGCCAGCCCCATCTAAGCATTGGAGGTGGCCGCTGACACCCATGACGGCTACCTCCGTCCCAGTGGCTTCATCCGTGATGGAGATAGCCGCTCCATCGTCCCGGCCAGCCCCATCTAAGCATTGGAGGTGGCCGCTGACACCCATGACGGCTACCTCCGTCCCAGTGGCTTCATCCGTGATGGAGATAGCCGCTCCATCGTCCCGGCCAGCCCCATCTAAGCATTGGAGGTGGCCGCTGACACCCATGACGGCTACCTCCGTCCCAGTGGCTTCATCCGTGATGGAGATAGCCGCTCCATCGTCCCGGCCAGCCCCATCTAAGCATTGGAGGTGGCCGCTGACACCCATGACGGCTACCTCCGTCCCAGTGGCTCCATCCGTGATGGAGCCAGCCGTGCCATCGTCCCGGCCAGCACCATCCAAGCATCGGAGGTGGCCGCTGAAATGGCAGGGTACTTAAACCCCACGGTTTTCCCCGGGAGGAGGGAGACCCATGATGGCTACCTCCGTCCCAGTGGCTTCATCCGTGATGGAGATAGCCGCTCCATCGTCCCGGCCAGCCCCATCTAAGCATTGGAGGTGGCCGCTGACACCCATGACGGCTACCTCCGTCCCAGTGGCTTCATCCGTGATGGAGATAGCCGCTCCATCGTCCCGGCCAGCCCCATCTAAGCATTGGAGGTGGCCGCTGACACCCATGACGGCTACCTCCGTCCCAGTGGCTTCATCCGTGATGGAGATAGCCGCTCCATCGTCCCGGCCAGCCCCATCTAAGCATTGGAGGTGGCCGCTGACACCCATGACGGCTACCTCCGTCCCAGTGGCTCCATCCGTGATGGAGCCAGCCGTGCCATCGTCCCGGCCAGCACCATCCAAGCATCGGAGGTGGCCGCTGAAATGGCAGGGTACTTAAACCCCACGGTTTTCCCCGGGAGGAGGGAGACCCATGACGGCTACCTCCGTCCCAGTGGCTTCATCCGTGATGGAGATAGCCGCTCCATCGTCCCGGCCAGCCCCATCTAAGCATTGGAGGTGGCCGCTGACACCCATGACGGCTACCTCCGTCCCAGTGGCTTCATCCGTGATGGAGATAGCCGCTCCATCGTCCCGGCCAGCCCCATCTAAGCATTGGAGGTGGCCGCTGACACCCATGACGGCTACCTCCGTCCCAGTGGCTCCATCCGTGATGGAGCCAGCCGTGCCATCGTCCCGGCCAGCACCATCCAAGCATCGGAGGTGGCCGCTGAAATGGCAGGGTACTTAAACCCCACGGTTTTCCCCGGGAAGAGGGAGACCCATGACGGCTACCTCCGTCCCAGTGGCTTCATCCGTGATGGAGATAGCCGCTCCATCGTCCCGGCCAGCCCCATCTAAGCATTGGAGGTGGCCGCTGACACCCATGACGGCTACCTCCGTCCCAGTGGCTTCATCCGTGATGGAGATAGCCGCTCCATCGTCCCGGCCAGCCCCATCTAAGCATTGGAGGTGGCCGCTGACACCCATGACGGCTACCTCCGTCCCAGTGGCTCCATCCGTGATGGAGCCAGCCGTGCCATCGTCCCGGCCAGCCCCATCCAAGCGTCAGAGGCGGCCGCTGACATGGCAGGGTACTTAAACCCCATTGATCTCCCCGGGAGGGGATAGACCCATGACGGCTACCTCCGTTCCAGTGGCTTCATCCGTGATGGAGATAGCCGCTCCATCGTCCCGGCTAGCCCCATCCTAGCATTGGAGGTGGCCGCTGACACACCCATGACGGCTACCTCCGTTCCGGCGGCTCCATCCGTGCCATCGTCCCGGCCAGCCCCATCCAAGCACCGGAAGAGGCCGCTGACATGGCAGGGTACTTAAACCCCACGGATTTCCCCGGGAGGGGGTAGACCCATGACAGCTACCCCCGTTTCTGACGGCTCCATCCGTGACGAAGGCAAAGTGGTTTTCCCCCTAGCGGGTCGAACGGGGCTATTGCCTCTCCAGTGCCTGCCTCAGTGGCCGCTGGAGAGAGACCCCCGCACCTTTGCCAAGTGCCTCTTCGGCTCCGTCCGCCCGTCGGATGTAGAAGTTGGCACGTAATCTTTCCCTTGCCTTACCCCCCGTAGGGGAGCTTCGACTCCTCGGTTAACCTTCAGACCCTCCTACTTGGGCCCCAGGAGAGGGCGTTCAGGCCGCGGCTCTCGAGGGAGTTAGAAGGGGAGGCCCCCTACTCCTGCTGGCGCCTCAGGTGGGGGGATGCCTCAAACGATCTTGGCAAGCATGGCGGGACCACGGAGCGGATCCGTGGACCGTAGCAGTACTAAAGGAGGGGTACAAGCTGCCCTTCCTAGCGGACCCCCACCTCGGATCCCAGATCAACAGGCGGAGGGGTTGGCACCCAACGACCCCTTGAGAGTAGCAGTATTGCAGGAAGAAGGCTCGGCAATGCTGGTGAAAGGGGCAGTAAAACCATTCGAGAAACCGAGTCCAGTGTTCTACAACAGGCTCTTCCTGGTGGAGAAGGCGACAGGGTTCTGGAGACTGGTCATAGACCTTTCAGCCCTCAACAATTCGTGTGCAACACCGACTTCAAGATGGACACTCCGAAGTCGGTCCTAGCGACCTTGAAGGAGGAGGACTTCATGAGGTCCATAGGCCTCAAAGACGTCTACTTCCAGGTCCCTGTTCATCCCTCCAACAGGAGGTTCCTTAGGGTAAAATGGAGTACCAAAACGTGGCAGTTCAAAAACCCTATGCATCGGACTGTCGACAGTCCTCAGGGCTTCACGAGGGTCATCGCAACAGTTTCAGGCTGGGCGCACGAACAGGACGTCCGCCAGATTCGGTACCTAGATGACTGGTTGTTGCTTTTAGTCTCAGAGGAAGTACTGAGGGAGCAAGGCGAGAAGCTCCTGCAGTTCTACAACGTCTTGAGTATCATCATCAACCTGGAGAAGTCCCGGCTGATTTCCTCCACCAGGATGAGCTACCTAGGGTTGGTTCTAGACTCCCGGATGGCGAGGGCCTTCCCCTCCGCGGAGAAACTGGACACCCTGAAACAGATACTCTGGCCCTTCCTGTCGGGCCAACCCAGGCAAAGACTGATAGGACTCCCCGCACTAGATAGTCCTGGTGTCCCCGGAGACGAAGGAAGTCCTGGGGTGGTAGCAATCAGAACGAACACCCTCAAGGGAATGCCCTTTGCTACCGACCCTCCGGAGATGCTCCTGTTCTCGACAAAACGGCAAAAGGTAAATGGGAAGTCGAGGAGACGAACTTGCACATATACGTGCTGGAGATGAGGACCGTACAAGAGCGTGCCTAGAGATCGTCCATCTGCCCCGGGGAAGCTTCGTGGATCCGGGGTGCGACAACGCCACGGTGGTGGCCTACGTGAAAGAGCAAGGAGGACTGAAGTCGAAGGAACGGTGCAGTCTCACGATGGAGTTCCTAGAATGGGCTGAAGTGGAACAAATCAATTTTTCAGCCAGGTTCTCTCCGGGGAAGAGGAACGTCCTGGCCGTCCTGGCCTCAACAGGATGGGTCAAGTGGTAGGGCCCGAGCGGTCCCTACACCCAGAAGTGGTCAAAACCCTCTCCCTGAAGTGGGGCTCGCCGGTGATAGACCTCTTCGCCACGAGACTAAACGCACAGCTCCCCGTGTTTTGTTTTCCTGTGCCAGATCCAGCAGCAGCGTTCGAGGACGCCTTCCAATGAGACGGACAGCCAACCTGTGGGTGACTTTGGTAGCGCCCTGGTGGCCAGAGAGAGGGTAGTTCGCGGATCTAAAGGAACTGGCATGCCTTACACCTGGGCCACTTCCAGACAGACCAGACCTTCTTCGGCAGCCTCACTTCCAGAGGTTCCACGTAAACCCTTGGTCCCTCCTTCACGCGCGGAGGTTATCGAGCGTCTCCGGAAAAAGGAAGGATTTCCGTCGAGGACGGCATCAAGGATGTCAGGGGGCCTGAGGCGTTCGTCAATCGAGGTGTACCAGGCGTAGTGGGGTACCTTTTCTAAGGGGTGCTCCTCGAAGAACATCAGGCCGATAGGGGCCTCCATTCACGAGATAGCAGACTTCCTGGTCTATCTCAGGGACGAAGTGGGCATGTCCATCCCAAGTCTTCCTCCTGAAGGACATAGACCTGGGTGCCTCCAGGTAGATCTTGACGTTCTTCGAGATCTTCAAGCAGTCGTTTTCCCCCCAACCCGTTAGAGTGCCCCAGGGGGATGTGGCTAGGGTACTTGAAGATGCTTTTGGAACCTCCCTTCAAGCCTCTAAAAGACATTCTCGACAAGGAGTTCACCTTCAAGGCAGTCTTTCGTTTAGCTCTGGCATCAGCAAAGAGTAGGTGAGATTCTTGGCCTGTCGTACGAGATCTCACACTCGAATGGCTGGCGAGATACTACTTTCAGATTCTTACCCTCCTTCGTAGCCAAGACTCAGAATCCAGCTGTTTGGGACCCCAAAGTGGAATTGTTCTCAGTGCCAGCTATCCCTCGCTCGGACAACCCGAGGGACTTGCAGTATGGCAGTATTTAGAAAGGACAGCTAGACTTCATCCCGAGATCAAGAGTCTGTTCATTTTCCTCGGGACTGTGAAGAAGCCAGTCTCCAAGAGCACTTTCTTCTTCTGGATAAGGCAAGTGTTCGTCAGGCCCTAAAGTAGTGCAGGGGTCCCCTTTCCAGGAAAACCCAGACCCCACGGCATTAGGAGTCTAAATACTTCTTTGGCGTTTGAGAAAACATGACAGTGGGCCAAATCCTGAGGGCAGGTACTTGGTCTAACCAGTCGACCGTTACGGCTCACTGCTTGAAGGACTACTCGAGAAAGTCCCTGGGCGGGTTCTCGCTCGGTCCCGTCATTTCCGTGATCCAAACAGTTTAATGGTGTTGCCCCAGTGGTAACTGCGGGTAGCGAGTCCAAGAGACACAGGTTCCTTCCTGAGCCCCCTTGTTCTTCCTTCCCCTATTCCCTTACCAGAAATGACTCAGGTAGCCCCCTGAAACTGCCATGGAATACACTATCATTGGAAGGACATGTCTCCTAGGATTCTTGCAGAAGTGAGTTACTTAGACACTAAGATGGTTTTTTGCGTAGTTTTCCCTATTTTCTCGTGTTTTCTTTGGGGTCAGCAGAACCTAGTCTCCTACCTAGGTTCCTTTTCTATTCTCGTCACGGTCTCTAGGTCCTGAAGGACACTCCCACCTCCTAAGGTATAAATCTCCTAAGAAAGTAGTTCGAGGTCAGTACTCTGTGATGGAACAAATCACAAATTTTTAAGTAATTTGTATTTTTCCTAACAGTACTTACCTCGAACTACTTTCGGGTAATGGCCCGCCCATCCTACCCCAAGTGCCTTGCTGGACTTCATAGATACCTAAGCTATCAAGAACTTACTGGAGATCGAGAACTGAGCAAACATGCTCTCTGACCTGGGGATAGCCTCAGGGCGTTTTCCACTCCACCTGAGGTTACCCCTCATAGAAAACGGGACTAGGGTAAACTACACAAAACTCTGGTCGGTTGGGAGGAGATCCCAGATACTCCTAAGAAAGTAGTTCGAGGTAAGTACTGTTAGAAAAATACAAATTACTTAAAAATTTGTGATTTTATAGAGCTCTTACAATTAGTAATTTTGTAAATGATGATGATTCGCTTCTTGCCTACAGTCCATGTAACTTCAAAGTGATCTAAGGCTAGAAATTTCTTATAAGAAAACTTAATTGATGAGTCAATTAAGTTTTCTTGTAAAAAATTTTAGCCTCAACATCAGGAACTCGATATATTTTTTCATCTTAACAAAATTTCTACTGCCTTAGATGTTAGGTAATTTTACTCCTTCCCACTATTTTAAAATTTGCAACAAAGATTGAGAAACTAGAGCAATAATCATGAACATCAATGATTATCTAATAATAATCCTGTGTGAGGAAGGAAAAGAGTAAGGATTGTTGTTATTACATGTAATCATCCAACCAGAAATTTAATTGTCTATACATAAGAATGTTTATAAACAATACAATCTGCAAGTTTCACATGACCTTGTGGTAATACGATTATATTACCCATATGAACGTTTTTGTTTAAGGGTTTTGAAATATATGAACACTAATTTCATCATACAGTCATATATGACACTAGATATAGTGTACTAAATTATCTGTTATCTGCATAAAATGTGAGATTTGATTATAACATTGCTATAAATATTTAAAGAAAAATTTTGTTAATTTAATTACTGAGAGTAGAATATACATTGAATTGTCTGTTCCAGGGGACAACTTCATTGGCCTTGGCCTCAGCTGTTTATTTATGGTCGAGGAGAGGAGTTAAATTACCCCCAAGAGCATACACTGCTGCGGCTGCTCTTGGTGGAATGGCTTGGATGCAGGTAGGAGATTGAATTATTTTATTTCAAGTACTTACTCTAATCTAAAGGGTTATAATTATGAATAGAGTAGTTAGACTAAGAGACAATTGTTTATTTCAAAATACAATTCGTTATAATACTGCATGTTGCCAGGTTTTAAATAAAACAAATTGGTAATTGTTCTGACACAAAATCAAACTTTTCATCCTTTAAATAAGAGTATGATTTCAGCACAAGCATGAACAGTCATTTAATCGTTAACAAGGTAGTTATAATTACCAAAAGGTGGTGCGGGGAAGGTGTTCTCACCTGTCAAGTCAGTTAAACTACTCACTTTTGAATCCAATTTTAAGCTGTATGCATGTACATTTACTGCCTCCAAAAATTCTGGCTTATTAATTTTTTTATTTTACTTTGCAGTGTGTGTGTGTGTCACCAGAATGGAAACCTTTGAAATAATATTGTGCCCTGGTGAGGGAAAGAAGTAATTTTAAATATTAAACTTAGCCGGTGAATATATAAATAGCTGACGTCTCCGACGGCCCGACAGATTCCAAAAAACTCGCGAGCGATCGCCATGAAGTTTGCGGGTGTGCCCACCAGCGCCGACTATCGGCCAGATACCGCATATACTTCTCAACCACTCCAGTTCTTCTCTGTCGGTGTCACCGACAACATTGGTTCCGCTTGCTCTAGACCTTGAGTTTTCTACCGAATTGGTGAAGTACTTTGTTTTGGGTTTTATTGGCTTTCGCTGTGTTGGTTTGTTCCTTCAATAAAACTCTTGAACCCTTTTTTGTTTTGTTGATGAACTTGGCTTTCCTTTGGATTTTCTTTGGTTTTTCATAATGGCTGACCCTTCTCCTGTATATCGCAAATGTGCGAAAGATTGTAACAAACGTCTTCCGAAATCTTCTATTGACCCTCATACTGTTTGTGCTAATTGCCGGGGTAAATCCTGCCAATTAGGAGATAGGTGTGAGGAGTGTGTGGTTTTATCGGAATTCGAGTGGTTAGAGTATGAAAAGTATACTCGTAAACTCGAAAGAGATAGGGTGAGGAGAAGCTCATCTAGATCTTTAGAATTTTCCTCCTCCCATGCCCCTGAACCTAATACTTCCCCTGTAGTGGTAGTTTCTGAACCCCCTATTGGCACTCATGAACCTTCAATGCGCGATATGTTTTTAGCTATTCAAGCATTAGGTGAGAAGGTTGAAACCTTAGCCTCGGACAGGAACCAGCTTATGTCCGATGTTAAGCTGTTAAAGAGTCAAAGTGGTAAAGTGGAAAGTCAAAGTGGTAAAGTGGAAAGTGCGCAAAATGTGTTTAGTGTTGCGACCGAGGGTTCGTCTGTTCGTGCTTGTCGCTCCCCTAGTCCGAGACCTCTTTCAGGCTCCCCTGCACCAGGGAGAAGGAATGTCGTAGGACTTAAGGGAGCGAGAGGTGTAAACCGACGTACAGACGTTCCCTCTAAGGTATCAGATGTTTCTCATCAAGAACGTCCTTACCATAAGACGGGGGAGACTAAGTTCTCCTCGTCTTCCGACGAATTGCCGCATAAGAAACCTTGGCGTAAGGTTTCTAGACCCTTAAAGCGCAAGTCAGTCCCTTCAGGACAGGTCCAGCGTCCTGGCTGTAGCCATTGGGGCAGCTCTGACCTTTTGCAGTCATCGGATGGCTGTTCGCCTGTTAAGCTTTCGAAAGCGTGACACGGAGTCCGAGGGTCTCGTTCGGTGCGATGATTTGCATGCACAGACGTTGCCGACGTCACGGCCCGTTCCGACTCCCGTTGACCCGAAGTGGGGTGTCCTGCAGGACATGCAGTCTAAACTTTCATCTTTAATGGAGGTTTATGAGCATGAGCAGGTTCGTAAAGATCCTTTGCTTGCGGTTCGCCAGTCCGACAAGCGTGACTCTGGCCTTCAACCGCCTAAACAAGTGTTTTCTCGTCCTTATGATGTTAGCGCTAACGTTGTCCGTGCTGTTAAACGCGATTCTGATCGTGTTCCTCGTCATTCACGTCAGTCACGTGACGTGGAACCCCTTTTGCCGCAGACTCAAGGTGACGTTCAGCAACTGTCGCCGCAGTCTCGAAGTGACGTTCGTCGGCCGACTCCGTTGCCCCGACGTGACATTGAACCGCAGTCGGGTGTTGTTTTTCATACTCAAACCCTGCAGTCAATGCAGTCCCGACGTGATGTCGAACGGCAGTCGACTCAGGCTGTTGTTGTTTGTCAGTCTCAAGACTTTCAGTCTTTGCAGCCTCGGCGTGACTTCGTTTACCTCAGCTGTTGCTGCGGCTCCGTCGCATGTTGACATAGCCTGTCAAGCGTTGCCTCCTCGGCATGTCTCTCCGTATCGCGAGACTCGGCCGTTGTCGGATGAAGTTCCTTCGGATGAGGAAGTCGTTGATCCCCTTCCAACTGATGTTCCTTTGGGGACTCTTTCGGATGGAGAGGAGCCTAGGGTTGCTCAGCCCTCTCTTGATTTTAAGAAGATCATGCTAATTTTTAAGGACCTGTTTCCTGATCATTTTGTGTCTGCTGCTCCTCGTTCGCCCCCATCTGAGTTCACGCTGGGCCTAGCTTCTTCGACTCCGTCGTTCACGAAGTTAGTGCTCTCTCGCTCTTCTAAGAGAGCTTTGCGTTTATTGGGCGACTGGTTAATGTCCAGGAGGAATTTGGGGAAGTCAGCTTTTGCTTTTCCCCCTTTCAAACTGGCTTCTCGTGCGAGCGTCTGGTATGATACGGGAGAAGTTCTCGGCTTGGGAGTGCCTGCCTCTGCCCAGGGAGACTTCTCAAGCCTCGTAGACTCTCCTCGTCGTCTGGCCATGAGACGCTCGAAAGTTTGCTGGTCCTCTTCAGACCTAGATCATCTCCTCAAAGGAATTTATCGGGCCTTTGAGGTTTTCAATTTTTTGGATTGGTCTGTGGGAGCCTTGAGTAGGAAGATCTCGTCAGCAGACCGTGATGTCTCTGTTCAAATTATGTCCTGCATGGACAAGGCTATTAGAGATGGCTCTAATGAACTTGCTGCTGCTTTCACAGCAGGGGTTCTTAAGAAGAGAGAGACTCTTTGTTCTTTTCCGTCTGCAGGTGTCACTCCTTGTCAAAGGTCAGAACTTCTCTTTGCGCTATTGTCTTCTGCCCTGTTCCCGCAGCAGCTTATTAGGGATATCGCAGCGTCTCTTGTACAGAAGGACACTCATGATTTGATGGCCACGTCTGCTCGTAAGGCTGTACCTTCGTCCTCTTATGTCAACAGACCTAAATTTGAAACTCCAGCGACAAGGTTTATCCCGCCTTTTCGTGGCAGAGCTCCCAGTAAGGGAGGCTCTCGTGCCGATAGTAAGCGGGGTTAGAAGAGAGGATCTAAATCCTCCCGTGGCAGAGTCTGACTGCCCACGTCCTCAGACAGCAGTAGGTGCCAGATTGACCAACTTCTGGCAGGCCTGGGAGAAGAGAGGTGCAGACCGGGAGTCTGTTTTGTTGCTGAAGGAGGGTTACAAAATCCCTTTTGTATGGAGACCTCCTCTAGTAAACGATTCGATAGACCTCTCTCCCAGGTATCGAGAGGAGTCGAAGAGACAGGCATTATATCTGCAGGTGTCTCAGTTGTTAGAGAAGGGGGCCGTGGTGAAAGTCTCGGACCTTCAATCCCCAGGTTTTTACAACCGTCTCTTCCTGGTTCCAAAGAACACAGGAGGTTGGAGGCCAGTGCTGGATGTCAGTGCTCTCAACGTTTTTGTTGTCAAAACAAAGTTTACGATGGAGACCACCAAATCCGTTCTAGCAGCAGTCAGAGAGGAGGACTGGATGGTCTCTCTCGACTTGCAGGATGTGTACTTCCACATTCCGATACATCCAGACTCTCAACCTTATCTGAGGTTTGTATACAGGATTGTGGTGTACCAATTCCGAGCACTGTGCTTCGGCCTCAGCCCTGCTCCTCTTGTTTTTACAAGGCTCATGAGAAATGTAGCAAAGTTCCTACATTTGTCGGGGATCAGAGCCTCCCTGTACCTGGATGACTGGTTACTCAGAGCGTCGTCCCGTCATCGCTGTCTGCAGGACCTACAGTGGACTTTGGATCTTGCGAAGGAGTTGGGCCTCTTGGTGAACATGGAGAAGTCACAGCTGACTCCCTCCCAAACGATTCTCTATTTGGGGATGGAGATACAGAGTCTAGCTTTTCGGGCTTTTCCGTCTGCCAACAGGATCGAGCAGGCTTTGCTCAAAGTCCGTCTCGTGCTAGAGAAAAACCGTTGCTCTGTGAGAAGCTGGATGAGCCTCCTAGGGACGCTTTCATCCCTGGAACAGTTTATCTCTCTAGGGAGACTTCACCTACGCCCTCTCCAGTTCCACCTAGACTCCCATTGGAACAAGGAGAAAACTTTGGAGGCGGTCTCGATTCCGATCTCCGAACCAGTCAAGACTTGCCTGGCCTGGTGGGACAGCAATATAAGACTTCGAGAAGGTCTGTCTCTGGCAGTCAAGAACCCAAACCATGTGTTATTTTCAGACGCGTCGGATTTGGGTTGGGGGGCGACTCTGGACAGCCTGGAATGCTCGGGTCTTTGGGCGGCAGACCAGAGGAGCCTTCACATCAACTGCAAGGAGCTGTTGGCAGTCCATTTAGCACTGAGGAGTTTCGAGAGTCTGCTTCGAAACTAGGTGGTAGAAGTGAATGCAGACAATACCACGGCCTTGGCTTACATCTTGAAGCAAGGAGGCACTCACTCCCATGCTCTTTTCGTCATCGCAAGGGACCTCCTCATTTGGTCAAAAGATCGAAACATCTCGCTTTTGACGAGGTTCGTCCAAGGGAAGTTGAACGTCTTGGCGGACTGTCTCAGTCGAAGAGGTCAGGTGATCCCTACAGAGTGGACGCTCCACAAGGATGTGTGCAAGAGTCTTTGGATGACTTGGGGTCAACCCACCATCGATCTCTTTGCAACCTCGCTGACCAAAAGGCTCCCGACTTATTGCTCTCCAGTCCCAGATCCAGAGGCGGCCCACATAGATGCCTTTCTGTTGGACTGGTCTCACCTGGATGCTTACGCCTTTCCACCGTTCAAGATCCTCAACAAGGTGTTGCAGAAGTTCGCCTCTCACGAAGGGACCAGGTTGACGTTGGTTGCTCCCCTCTGGCCCGCGAGAGAGTGGTTCACAGAGGTACTTCTATGGCTGGTAGACGTTCCAAGGAGTCTGCCTTTGCGGATGGATCTCTTACGACAGCCTCACGTAAAGAGACTTCATCAAAGCCTCCCCGTGCTTCGTCTGACTGCCTTCAGACTATTGAAAGACTCAAGAGCTCGAGGATTTTCGAAGGAGGCAGCTAGAGCGATCGCGAGGGCTAGAAGATCCTCTACCATCAAGATCTACCAGTCGAAGTGGGAGGTATTTAGAGATTGGTGCAAGTCCTCCTCTATTTCCTCCTCCAGTACCTCTGTAGCGCAGATTGCGGATTTTCTCCTTTATCTGAGAAACGGTCGCTCCCTCTCTGCATCCACCATTAAAGGCTACAGAAGCATGTTAGCTTCTGTTTTCAGGCATAGAGGCTTGGATCTTTCGAATAACAAAGATCTCCAGGACCTCCTTAAGTCTTTCGAGACCTCTAAGGAGCGTCGTATTTCAACTCCTGCTTGGAACTTGGACGTGGTCCTACAGTTCCTAATGTCAGACAGGTTTGAGCCTTTAAATTCAGCCTCCCTGAAGGATCTTACCCTCAAGACACTTTTTTTGGTTAGCTTGGCTTCGGCTAAAAGGGTCAGTGAGATCCATGCTTTTAGTAAGAACATCGGCTTCTCGACAAATAAAGCAATATGTTCTCTTCAACTTGGTTTTTTGGCCAAGAATGAACTCCCGTCTCGTCCTTGGCCTAAATCTTTTGAAATACCTAGTCTTTCAGAGATCGTAGGTAATGAACTTGAAAGAGTGCTGTGCCCCGTTAGAGCTCTTAAGTTTTACTTATCTAGAACTAAACCAATACGAGGTTGTTCTGAGGGTTTATGGTGCTCCGTTAAGAAGCCCTCGTTGCCCATGTCTAAGAATGCGTTATCTTACTTTATTAGACTTTTAATCCGGGAGGCACATTCTCATTTAAGTGAGAAGGATCGTAGTTTGCTTAAGGTCAAGGCTTACGAAGTTAGAGCGATAGCGACTTCGGTGGCATTTAAGCAAAATAGATCCCTTCGAAGTATTATGGACGCGACCTTTTGGAGGAGCAAGTCGGTGTTCGCTTCGTTTTACTTGAAAGACGTCCAGACTCTTTATGAGGACTGCTACACACTGGGTCCATTCGTTGCAGCGAGTGCAGTAGTGGGTGAGGGTTCTACCACTACATTCCCTTAATCCCAATATCCTTTTAATCTACTCTTGAAATTTTTAATCTTGTCTTGGGTTGTACGGAAGACTAAGAAGTCTTTCGCAATCTTTTTGATTTGGCGGGTGGTCAAAATGTTGTTTCTTGAAAGCGCCCAGATTAAGGGTATTGATGAGGTCCTGTTATAGGGGTGTTCGCCCTGGATATAACAGCTCCTGGGAGTCTTTCAGCATCCTGAGAGGATGGCTGGGCTTCGTGAGGAAAGCGGACTAATGAGGCAGAGTAATCATCAGAGTCAGCTTCCTTGCCAGGTACCTATACTTAAGTTTGTTTTTATGAAATATTTGTCAAAAACTCTTGAGCATATACACCTTTATTGTTATAATACTGGTCTCTACCCACCACCATGGGTGTGAATCAGCTATTTTTATATTCACCGGCTAAGTTTAATATTTAAAAATGATATTTTCATTATAAAATAAATTTTTGAATATACTTACCCGGTGAATATATAATATTAAAGGCCCTCCCTTCCTCCCCGATAGAGACCCTGCGGACTGAGAAGAACTGGAGTGGTTGAGAAGTATATGCGGTATCTGGCCGATAGTCGGCACTGGTGGGCACACCCGCAACCTTCATGGCGATCGCTCGCGAGTTTTTTGGAATCTGTCGGGCCGTCGGAGACGTCAGCTATTTATATATTCACCGGGTAAGTATATTCAAAAATTTATTTTATAATGAAAATATCATTTTGGGAGATTTACATCAAAGATAACTGTTAATCCCCAATGTATATGTTTGCTTTGCAGAGGCCACAAGTGTTTTCAGTCATCTAAGTACTGTTTGTAACAGTATTCACAGTTGGAAATGTTTTCTAAGGAGGACAATAAAAGGTCTAAGAAGGCTTCTTCACAGTCAACTTTTTGAACTCAAAGTTGATGCTGAAGAAACTTTACAGTCCTTATTTCCTCCCAACTCGGAGTGTCTCCTACGTGTCCTTGGGCTTGGTCCTGAGGAAGTGCGTGTGGGGGTGGGTTGACCTCAGAGTATTCTTCAGGAATGGTGGGGGCATCACCTTTCCCTAGTTAAGGGAATACTCCCTTGTCTCTTGGCAAAGTTTGCCGGTAGCAATGCAGACTGGCAATGAAGGCTGTTACCAGAGGAGGTTGTAGCCTATCTTGGTTATTATTGGTGCCCCAGTGGCAGATAAGCTGAAAACCTTAGTGACTGCTGCCTGTACTCTGAAGGGGAGTCTCGTGTTGATGACAACTTGTGACATCTGTGGCTGTGTCATAGGATATATATTTAGTGATGGTTTCCCTTGAGGCTTCTGTTGTTGTTGAGGATGCTCCTTTTGAGGTCTCCCTCTGAGGGAGAGTTGTTGTTGGTTACCCACACCTCAACCTTGAAGACTGGTTAGAACACATTTTCCCTCCCTTTTCCAGTTCTTCTCACTTCTACTTTGGTTCTGACACTTATTCTAGTAAGAAGAATGAAAAGCAGCAGCCCTTTCACAAGGAGTCTCATGAGGCTCCAGTCAAAGACTTTCAAGAGAGAGAGATACAGTGTGCTTCTACCTTCCAACCCGGCCAGGGAAGGTAGTTCAGGCTGAGGTAAAAGTGGCCAGGCTCCTATCGGTACTAGACGGAGCATGCACACTGTCGGTTGGTTGGATGAAGATTGTTCCTCTTTTCCAGCTTCCTCTCTTGGATGGTTGATGATCACCCCACCTAGGTCTCTTTTCCTCGACATACTCCGGTATCAAAGGGAAAGAAGAGGGCATGCAATGGTGTTTTGCTGTGCACGCAAGAACAAGAACTGGCGGTGACAGTAACTAGTGATTGGTCTCTTTGCTTGGACAAATGACGAGACATCCCCATTTGTGCATGTGATCGGGAAGATCATCCTTAATTTTCTGGTGATCATTCTCCTCATGGTTCATGGAAAAGCTCCCACATGCACTCACAGTCAGAGGCATGAAAATCTGATACCTAGTCATTCCCCTTGCTCATGTAGGGAGGGTCTCACGAGTATGTGCGATTGAGAACAAGACTAGGCCAGGATTGTTGTTTTGTGGCTCATATGAGCATAGAGAAACTCTCCAACTTTGTGTAATTTGGAACAAGGTCCTAGATTACCTGGTGATCGGTTCTCACGGAGATGTACACTCAATGTCCAGGAACACGCTCAACTATACGATCCTCAGAGAAGAAGGCACAGGGTACTTATGCTCTTTATGAAGGTATCATCAGTACCAGAGATGGTTTGGTTTCTGATGGGGATTGTGATAATTTGTGACTAGGTCCTTCATTGACCAATTATGAGTGTAATCCCGGTTCCGTTCTCTGTTGGAAGCATACGTACTTAAAGAAGTAGGAATGATCTCCCCAGTGGTCTGTTTAGGCCTCCGCCTTTACGAAAGAAGAGGGAATAAGGGAACAATACCTCTAAGGCCACCCAAACTCAGTCTGGTACCAGAGGAAGGAGAGTATGCTGAGTTAGAGTGTTCCTTAGGTTTAGTGGACATTCTTGCACTCATTTGTGAGTGGATAATGGTTTGGGGGGAGGCAACTGTTGCACCTGTTGTGAGAAGATCTTCAGTCAATGATCAGCCCTTCTGTTTCCCTCAAGGATCAAAGCCTTTCCTTGAGTGGTCATGATTGGATCTAGCTCATGTGGAACTAAACAAAGTTAATGATCAGATATGTGGTTCTGAAATTTCTCTAGTCTGGACAGTCAGGCAAGATCATGGTTTCCCACACTCTCTCAGCAGAAATTATTCTATGTACCGGAGGTTATGGAACCATCTCCTACCTGTTGATCATGCAGTCTCTACACTGACAGGGGATTTCAGTGGGGAAGCTCAGAACAGAGGGCACATTCTTTTTGGTTCACAAGTTGTTAGACTTGAAAGCTTTGTCTATGGTCAATTTCCATGCCACATTTGACTTGATCAGTGGTCAGGGGCTTTGGTGTACTTTTCCCAATCCCAAGATTTCTCAAATCCTGAGACTGGCAGAGTACAGGAAACAGGTACTGTCTGGTGGAAAGACAGTGATCTTTCTGGCACACCAGTCAACCAATCAGTGGATCAACTATGTCCTGAAGAGGAGACATGCAGATGCATCTCAATTCTTTCACCAGCTTGGATCAAAGGTAACGATAGAACTGGGGAATACCTAAGCGCCTGGAGGCAAAGTGAAGGATTGCTAGACATAACACTAATCCAATGTGTAGTAGCCTTCAAGGGTTGAAGTCCTATGAAGACTACTGCTGCCATACCTTCAGGATTGGGGATGAAGAAACCTCCTGGTTTCTCCTAGCCATGGTCAAGATTTGCAGCGATTTCTTTCACTAGGAAAGGAGTGGATGTGCTCCACCTTTTCATGGCCTCCATCCTGGTCAACTCAGGAGAGGTGACAGGGGGCCGTTCCCTTCCTTAAGACGGGTATTTACTTCCAGGACCAACGGCCACCCCTGACTTGCACTCCGAAGGTATTCAATTATACCCTCCAAAATTGTAGAAACCTCTAACCTTAGCAACTTAAGTGAAAATGATGGATGAGAATAATACTGTGCTCAAAAAGTCATTTGAGATGGGTCCCTGGGTTTCTACTATCAACTCTTCCTGGTGGAGAAGTTTCCTTGACTGGGGACTGGAGGTCGATCATCGACCTCATGCTATTGAATTGGTTTGTTTGTCAAACTGTTCTGCCATCATGGATCAATGGGTATTTACTTCTAAATAGCTATCCATTAAAACTTCAGAAAGTACCTTCACCCCCTCCTTGACAGAGCAGTGTATTAATTCAAGACCCTGTTTTAGACTGTTCACTGCTCCTCAGGTATTCAATCTGATTTCAGCTGGGGCCCACTCACATTGGATACGTCTGTTTAGGTGTCTCGATGATTGGCTTATACTGGCTCCCCCCAAGAGGCAGATGCTTCAGGATCAAGATATATTAATCTCCTTTTGTCATGAGCTGGAGATCATGATAAATAGGGAATAGTAGTCTTGTACCCCCCCCCCTCAGTAGAGGATGAAGTACTGATTCTGGGCATGCTAAGGGACATAGCAGTAGTGTGAGTCTTTCTATCAGACGATTGCAACATCAGGCTCAGAGAGGCAGTGCATCAGCTCATGTACAAGAAAGGCCTTCCAGCTTGGCAGTGGCAATATCTTGTGGCACTCCTTACCTTGTTTGAGAAACTTGATGCACATAGGTGACCGGTAATCACTTCAGGAGTGTTTGAAGCATCACTGGTTAGCAGCCAGCGATCTCTTCGTCCCATCTTGCTTCAGTGCAACATTAGATTCAAGAAGATCTTGCCTGGTGCTGGAATGACAAAAACCTCACCTTGGGTTTTCGACTCAACTCTCCGTCTCCAGAGATACTTTTGTTTTCAGACATATCCATGGAAGGGTTTTGCGCATACCTGGAGGACTTAGTTGCTTCAGGGGTGTGGTCAACAAAAGAATGGCTCATACACATCAACCTTCTGGAAATGCAATTTGTGTTCCTTGCACCACAAGCATTCCTAGTGTTTGATATGGCACTCAGTAGTGATAATGAGCCATAACACCATGGTCATAGCCTACATCAACAAGCTAAAAGCCAGATCTCTTATTTGTTGCATATATTAGCCCATGAAAAGATCGTCTGACACAGATCTGATTCTAAAGCATCGTTGCAGCTAGTCAGGGGAACTTTGTGGTATTTTGTATGTGACCGAACATTTTGAAGGATGGAGGTCTTTATTTGTGACGAAGTACCACTCTCCTATACTCAGTAGGGAGCTTTAATCCACATGGAAGAAGGGAAGGGCATCTCCCACGAGGTAATGACATGTTGGGACTCTGCTTAACGACGACTGAAAAAGCTGATGTCAGTATTAGTCATGACGAACATGTGCTGCTACTTCAGCAATTGCCTTCCCTCTATCGCTTTGGGTTGGTAATTTCCTAGAAAGACATAGATAAGGAATAACAATGTGTGGTACATTATATACAAAACATAAAACTGGCCTGGTAACTCAAGTCATGAAAATTTCATGTGACATAACTCAAATATTAAGGTTTCTACTGCTATTTGAAAATTTTATTTATGATGCACAAAACATAACGGTCATCTAAGAGTTAAGTTAACAGCGCCAATAATCAAACCAGCTTTCCCCAAAAAGGTAATCCCATACTTGATTATCTTTAGTTGGAAATATTTTCCTGTACTTATGATATTTATTTAAAGTAGGTGTACATTATTAAGTATTTCTTTCCATAGTAAAATTTATTATGAGGATTTGAGAAGTAATTTTTAATCCTAAACCTATCAATTTCATTTATTTATTTGTGGTTGTAGTTGTACATAATCACCAGAGCAAAGCAATGACAAGTAAGTATGAAAACGTGCAAATGAAAATATATCAGAACTCTTATACTATACAGATATAAATTATAAAATTTCTAATTATTCCAGGTTGGACTGGGCATAAGTACACTTATTCTCTATGTTCCTACGGCCATTGCTGCAATGCATCAATCAGGATCTCTCTTAACCCTCTCATTTGCAATCTGGCTTACGCATGAACTCAAGCACCTCAAGAAGATTCCAAAATGAAATTATTGTTACGATAGTCGTATAGAAGCCGAGAGCTAACTATTTATAGAAAGGTAATGTGTATGATTATAAAAATGCAACTTTTTTCTTTATAGTTGTACAGTATTGAAGGTGAGAACCAAAGTTGAGAATTTGAAATATAAGCTGTTTTTGCAATCGCGGTATACAGTAGATGTATTGGAACTTTTTACATGTTTTCATAACAGTGCTGTATTTTTTCCCTTGTAGGAGACGGAAGGGTATTCCCTATAAAGAAGCTTATCTTGTTTGTTTTCTTTGATGATAAGTTTTTCAACGTATTGTTTTCAATAGATTTTCAAAATTTTGCTATTTTTATGATACAGTAATGCATTTACAGTAACAAATTTCATTTGTAATTTTGTTTGTCTTTTGTATTGTCATTGTATAATTTACCTCAAGATAACTTTATCATATAAAAAAGACATTTTGAATCTGAGGTGCAGTGGAGTGACTTAAAGTTCAAGATGAACAGCAAAGTGGGAAGAAATTGAAGAGAATTTATATGGCATGAGAAGCTGAAACTTTCATATTTTTAGCAAGGTCTCGTCAAAATCATGTTTCAGCTAAAATCAAACGGCTTCAACATTCAATCAGTTCCAACTCATAATATTATATTGTACCCAACTTGTAAATTTGGACATTAATATGTGTAATAATTCTATGTTGTAAAATTATGTGTAATTACATGTCCGTGAAGCACAATATATAAATTATAGTAAAATCTGCGGACATCTTTAGACCATTGGTTATTCTATATTTAGGTAATCTTTCAAAGCACCACAGTTTTAGTAGATTACTTTATTGTACTTTAAAATTTATAAATGCATACAGAAATATTACTTATTCAAGGAATGTGTACTTTTGTATCACTAGTATGTACAGTATTTATATAAGCTTGCAACAGTTTATAATCGATGGGATTCTGCATATGGAAGGTTCCAAACATTCATTAGAATGTGAATTGTGTTGCTCCTCATTGTAGTAATTCCCATTTTAAGAGACTTCATTTTTAATCTTGTAATATATTTATCTGTGATAAGAAAGTACATGCCACTATTATTTGGGAATTATTCCAGGAATGTATTAAACCTCAATTTTAATGAGATATAACATGTTTTTTTATGTAAAGCATGTAAAGAAATGTATATAGACTTGTTTATAATCTGATAGTTTTATTAAGCTTCCTCCTAAGCAAAATCTATAAGAATATCTTAGTTATAGTATACAGTATGTGAACTCATTTGGAAGTGAGAATTAAGTTAACATTCTTATTATGTTGATCAACCTCAAGTTCCATACATTATTATTATTATTATTATTATTATTATTATTAATTATGAATAAATCCTTACCTAAGGCAATGAGTGCTACGTGACCTGAGGGGAATTTTTCCCTACCTTGATTGACTGGCCTTTCAACGTAACTTGACCTACAGTGCCATAAATCACACAGAAAAATTTGCTTGCATAGTCTACAAGGGTACCATGTAAATTTATTCATTCCTTGGAGGAAACATTTTATACAAAAGTTTCATTGAGGAAATGAAACCAAAGTTAATACAGTATAGGTAAAGTATATTCACGTATCTACTAAGTCTATTTTGATATTATGAGTTACATGAACTTTGTAAAGATGGATACAGTTATAGTTATCCTAATTTTTCTGGCAGATATTACGATATTTTCGTTTTCTTCCCATCATTGATAAAGAGGTAGGGGCAACAGGAATGAGTCTATTTTGACTTATGCCATACATTTACATATTAACATTCATCGATAACTACAGTATATGGCTCTTTTCCATCAAGAATAAAAAGACTACTGAAGCTTTCCACAAGAAAATGGGTGAGTTCCCAGGATACATTTTTTTTCAGTGGTAGATTGTGACGAGACCTTTAATATTATGAATACCCTCCATAGTGCTTCTGTAATATTGCGACTACATATTGATTTTTTCTAGTGTACTGTAATATCAGTCACTTTTTCATAGTGTGGCCAACTCACTTCCCCATACTAGACCTCAAAATGACACTAAGTTTGCAAGGAAAAATTTGCCAAAGCACAGTAGATTTTTTATCAACTCACCGCTGGGGTCTGTTGAATTGGCCATGCACACACAATGATGAGTTGACCATGCACACTGCTTTGACTTATTAAAGGTAGTTAGTACTGCAGCCCCATTATTGGATGGGGGCAGCCATGATTCAAGGATTCACACCATTCTTAGGTATCTCTCTTATATAATTTCCCTCCGCTTGAACCTTGATCTTTTTATTTTACCAATGCTTTAGTTTTTACACCAATGTCTTTTAGTCTTTTGAGATAAGTCTGCTCAGCAAGTATTGAATCCTTTAATTACACTTACAACTACCAGTAAAATTCTACGTTAAAAGTTTAAAAGTTGCAGAGGTAAGGAAAAGGACTTTACACTGTCCCATAATAGCCTTAAGATTGAATTTAAACCAATTACAAAGTGTCATCGGCCTCACTACATCCTGATTAAGACCAGGAAAGCCAAGGCAATTGCTGCTGCTAGTTCAGTACAGTATAAACCTATATTATTTATTAAGTTTTATATTGTTGCTGTATTGAAGGGAAACAAGTTAACTTGTATGCCATTATTAAAGAAAGCCTGTGTGAGTTTGTAGCCACCTGTTCTTTGATGCGTAAATTGCTGGTGTTATATTTTTTAACAATGCCTTTGATCATATTTAAAGTCAAGGTAGTAGAGATCAAGAAAGATTGAGAGAATATATATTTATTAATCTTTGTCAAATGTCCTTTATAGAGGGTTGAAAGTTCTGCTCGCCTAGCCTAATAAGAGCGCCCACTGCTTAGGCAGTCTCTCGTTAACCATGAAAATTATTAATGATTGCCATTGTACTTAATACGGTCATGGAAACTTTAGTGGATCAATATCATCTTCCATGAATGTGTTGTAATGTATGTTGATTCCTTTCCACATTTTAAAAGCATTCTCTTATCCAGTATTGGCTTTGTAATGTTTTAGTATAAAGGCCTGGAAATCAATGAGGCCATCTTATAACTTGTGTCACTACTGGACAATTTTTGTTTTAATTATTGCTTTACAAGCTTGTATTTCGTGTCACTCTTTAATCTACATTCACATATCTGAAGAAATTATTACAACTTAATAATTTCCTATGTTGATATTAAGTATAACTTCGGATAAACTTTTGGCAGTCAGTAGGTTAGTCCTCTCATTTCCTTAAACAGTCTTAAAAGTTATGTTGTTATTCTAACTTTCTTGTAAGCACCATAGGGAGTTAGTGCCATTAGTGTGGCTTACACAGTGCATTGTTAACATTACTAAAGTCTTCTTGGCATAGTCTCTTTGATGCCTAGCCTCACCATTTTTATCCAACTTTGTTGGTTTCCACTTCCTTAATCACATCTCGTTGAAGATCTTTTGCATATTACTGCAATTTAAGTGTAAACTAGGAAACAGGCTAAAATATAAGAAAGCCATAACTGGAAAATTGTTAAGTCTAGTATTGCAATTGAAATTCTATATTCCATGGTTGCAATGCAAAGGACTGTGTTGAGAACTAGCCAATCTGTGTCTTTTTTCGTTAGTGTGAAATATGTATGGAACTTGGTTCATAGTGTTTCAGTCATATCAACAGAAAAATAAAAATTGCATCAATGTTAATTAGCTCTTCTTAGTTCAACAAAGTTTGGATATCTTATGGTAATAGTGCATTATACAAATCTCCAATAAACCAAGACTCTCCTTCCAGTGTTAGTGATGGACATCAGTTAAAGTTGTGTAATGTTAAGAGTTCTTGGGAAGAAGAGTAGCCTACATCTTATCCAAACAGTCTCCCAACCTTATCTTCCTTGTGAGAAGTAAGATTCCCTTATGATTATTCTTGAAGGAAAGTGAATACAGTAGATCCTAGTGATGAAGGTTACCTAAGTGTGTTTTCATGATGCTGTTATGCAAACAAAGATTTGAGATGCAAGTTTGAGACGCTGCTGTTTGATGTGGTGAGCAGTGAGACACAGCATCCACCCTACAACATGTTCTCTTGTTCTCTTTGTGCATTCACCTCGAAGAGTAAATAACTGATTTGTTGTGCTCATGGTTTCTTGCCTCGTGTTTTGTCAAAATTCCTTATTCTGACTTTCTTTTAACCATGCCCCCTAAGAGGTCACTGTAAGTGCTAGTGACAGTGGAGAGAGGAGGGGCGAGTATGTCCATAGAATTGAAATGTGAACAGTTAAGAAACGCGAATAATATGCACATGTGAAGGACCAGGCTAAGATGTTCAATATCTACGATCTGCACAGTTTTGAAGCAGAAAGAATCTCCCAAGCATATAACGCCAACCAAAGGTCTTAGGATAATCTCCAAGTTCCAAATATATGTTCATAGAAGAAAATAAAAAAATAAAAAAACAATTCTGTAGTAGCATTTAAGTTTAGGGTTAGCTCAAGTCATCTCATCTCCAACGTAAGTAGACTATCATATCTTTACATATTCCTTCTAATTTGTTTTTATATAATAATTATTATTGAGGAATGTATTCTCCTTATTAATAACAGGAAACATAAGAATCTGGGCTGTGATTTTGAGGGTTGGAACAGGTTAAGGACATTTTAAATAACTTTAATGGGAAATATTGATTTGATAAATGAGCAAATTGAGATACGAGCTCACCCTGGAACAATTTAAACTAGAAAGTCAAGGTACCACCATTGCTAAAAAAAATGTGTCTGCTTTGAATCTAAAGTCCTTAGCTGCAGCCACTTTGTCAAGAAAAGTTGACTGAAAAACGCCCATGTTTCAGCCAAAAGATGAACAAATAAATCAAAATACAGGTAATGATCTTTTGTGTCTTAAGTAATCTGATTTATTCATAATTATTGTACTATGCAAACTAAATAATGTGTTCATATATTGCATCCAAAGATTTTAACGATGTAGTTGTGTTCAAAGATATAGTGGGCTACAAACTTTGAAGCAAGGGTATTGTAATACTACAGGCTATTAATGAACCCATATTTCAGTTGATATAAATAAACATGAATTATGATTTGTAGAGTTTTTTAATGGATAGAGTAATTTATAAATTTGAAAGTCATAAATAAGCTCCCTATATGATAATAATAGATTTCAAAATCGGGTTTGTGTATCTATTTAAAATGCTATAGTTCCTCTTAAAACCTGCATTTCTTAAAGGAAAATGCCGTTTTCTTTTTTATGAATACCGCAAACAGTGGTCAAAATAAACGATTTTTCTTATACTTTCTACTTGTACTTATATCTATTAAATTCTCAATTATATTCATGTCTTTTGAACGCCTATTATAGTCTAGTTATTCCATCGATAGTTGCTTGTATTAGTCTTAGCCAAAATGCAAGATTTTTAAATAAAAAGAAAAGAAAGAACCCCTATGTAAGGTGGCTATCTCTGATTGGCTAAAACATTTTCTACACCAGGGGCAACCACTCTCGGTTTTCGGTGATTTTGTCCCCCAAAAGTTGGAAATTTTTATTGGTTTTAGGGACAAGCTTTGGATTTCTTTCAGGGAAATTGATAAATTTTCCCATCCATCTATAAATTACTGGGAAAATTTAATGGTAGCACTTTAAAATCCCCAATGTTCCTTAAGGAAATATTTAAAAAAAAAAAAAAAAATAAGGGACACAAACAATACACAGTATGCCAAATTTATCAAATACAAATAAGTAATCTAAATAAATGTTAGATAAGCAAAACGAAAATTAAATCTTCAGTGAGATTGAATTATAATGAATGGCTTGCATCTTGTTAATTTTCCCTCTGCATGACACTCGATATGATTATGATTTTATAGAAATAACTTTCTGAGCACAAATTGAAATAAAGAAAAAATAGGTATGCTCTTAACATTGGTGGTTTCACAAATGCACGGGTTAAAATTAAATACATAGTATGTTATAATTGTAGAAGATACATCAGTATATTACAATAGTTAGCTCTGTTAAATTACATTGAAGAATAGTGGGAGAAATAACTTCGGAATTGGGGGAAATTTTTGGGGTTGTCTAGGGACTAGGGATGTCCCTGAGTCTGACAGGCGACAGCTGACTGTCAATCTGTCATTAGTAAGTTCTGTCGCAGACAAGGACGAAGAAGAATCTGTGTTACTAACTACTATAGTGCTCCTATAAAAAAAATGTAAGTCACTGGTAAGTTTTATAGTTTTCAGGTTGTTTATTTCTACATTCTCACTGATATTTTTATTAATTTGAATGCCGTAGATTCGATTGACCCGTGATTTTCTCTGCAGCAATCTTAAAATGACGAAAAAATTTATTTGACGTTGTTGATAATGGATTTTAGCCCATAGCACCTTCCGGGTTTTGATATTATTATTATTGTTATTATTATTATTATTATTAATAATATTATTATTATTAGGTGCTGGTTTAGTATGTGGCCTAACCTTACCTTACCTTACCTAACCTAACCTAACCTAACAAGTCAGGTAGGCCACATACTCGACCAGAATAATAAAGGTAGGCCACATACTAAATCGGCACCTATTATTGTTGTTATTACTTGCTAAGCTACAATCCTAGTTGGTAAAGCAGGATGCTATATGTCTAAGGGGACCAAACAGGGAAAATAGCCCAGTGAGGAAAGGAAACGAGGAAAATAAAATATTTTATTAACAGTAACAATATTAAAAAGTCGGCAAGAATACAGCAGTGACGCAGTCTTAAGGTGAGTAAGGATAGATACATCAGTGTATGGGGTTAGGTAAGAGTATGGTAGTTTAAATGTGGCGGGGGGGAGGGGCTATCACAGGGTCAGTGGATCCTAGGTTAAGTTAACTTTGGTTTGTGTGTTTTTTCCCTTTTAAAATGTGAGTATTCAGTCATAGCTTGAAATTATGGCACATTGACGCCAATGATACGAACCATATATTTTTCCAACTGGTTATCTTACATTTATGTATTTCTGACCATTATTATTTTTTTACCCCCCCCCCCCAAAAGAAAGGGATTTTAGCATATTCCCATACAAAGAAGCCCCGGTTTCCCATTGGGTTCCTCATAATTGTTTTTATGTAATAGGGGTCCAAAAATTTATGAATGGGTGGTTTGCCCCAATAATCCCATGGCCAGAAATGCATGAAAAACACACACACACACGCACACTGAGGTTTCATGTGTGAGTCTCGTCTAATTACTATGAGCTCGGAGCAGTTTCATTTTGGTGTTCTTGCAAGTTCTTTTCCATATGCGTAGTAAAGTGACACTGACGTAGGTACCTCTCTTTTGAAGCAGAGCGTTCCATAATCAGTAAAATTACGAGATTCTATTACAAATTAAAGGTAATTACTTTTTTTTGTTTGTTGATCGTTGGAAACTCCTTCAGTTAGAGCAAGAACAGTCCAGACGTTATATTGCTTAACAAGAACACCAATACAGTATGTATTTCTGGGTGTACTGTAGGCATTTATAAGATCTTGCAATGTTCCTTTAACCCCCCCCCAAATTACATCCAATTTACCTCCTTTCCTACTTCCATCTTGCTGTCCAATCTCTCCTAACAAAGGTTTCACAAATAGCGCCTGTGTAAATATTAAATTTGTTATAAAACAATTTAAATGCGAGAATTTTTAAGAGAAATTTTTTGTTCAAGAAGCAGCTTTGTTGTTCTCAGCTTTGTTGTTCTCTACTGTGGATTTGACAAACACCTGTTATGCTGTGTAATATGTTAAATACCTAAGAATGTATACGGTAAACTGATAATGTAGTTTTTGTAGTGCCTTGGTCTCCCCTGTGCGATAGGACCAGGAAACAGCCTTTAACTTTAGTACCATTACCTTGGATGCCATATAACTCGAGTCTCTCTCTCTCTCTCTCTCTCTCTCTCTCTCTCTCTCTCTCTCTCTCTCTCGTGAATCAAACATCTAATCTCTGTAAACATTAGGTGTATAATAAGATGGTGAATTTGATACCTAGAAATATTTTATAAGTATATATGAGTAGAATTAGAATAAAGCAGACCATACATTATCCAACTTGGTTGGACAACAATGTTGGCCAACATTTTCTGCTCTAGAGCATACACTGTAAGACCAAGTCGTCCAACATTAGTTATAGATGTCGATCTGTTAGGATTACAACAACCTCCTGCCAGGGTTGAACAATAAAACATCAAAAACTGATAAAGTTCATTACCATTAAGTAATATACATTATAAAAACACATCAACTAAATATTACAAGGTTCAAAAACGTTTCCTTTAAATAATGCAAACTAAAAATAAACTATTTTACCAAAGGAATATATTTTTTAAATATTAAACTTAGCCGGTGAATATATAATAGCTGACGTCTCCGACGGCTCGACAGATTCCAAAAACTCGCGAGCGATCGCCGTGAAGGTTGCGGGTGTGACCACCAGCGCCGACTATCGGCCAGATACCGCATATACTTGTAAACATCTCCAGTTCTTCTCTGTCGGTCTTGTCAACAAGTTGGTTCCACTCGCTTTATGACCTCGAGTTTTCTACTGTATTGGTGAAGTACTTGGTTTTGGTTTTATTGCTTTCGCCGTGTTGGATTATTCAATACTATCTTCAAAAGAAATGCTTTTGAAATGAGAGTAAAAGTGTTTTGCCCTTGCTTTTTTTTTTTTATCCCTGGTTTTTCCATAGAGTAAAGATGGCCGACCCTTCCCTCAGTGTACGGAAGTGTGTTTAAGGCTTTTAGTAATTATTTTATCACGTTATAAATTATTGTTGATATTTATAGATTTTCCTCTACTGTATATATTTTATATCTCACCCGCCTTTATTAGGCCTCTTCGATTAGCTTTCCATTTATACTAAACATCAAGATAAATTTTATGTTTTGTTTATATGCGGCCTTTACCTATTCCTTGTAGGCGGTCCTAACTTGGAAAACGAAGTTAAACAACGTTGAGCCCATTCAACTTTTATTTTTAAGTTTAAATCCATTGCTCTGTAAGAGTTATGAAATGAATATTTTTTAGAAAATATTTTAAGAAATATATTCTTTGAATAGTCTTCGTGCTGTTTTTTTCAAAGATGAACTAACGTTTGGTTTATTTATGCTACGCAGTTTGCGCTCTATCGTTACGATAGAGAAAGAGAGAATCACGGTTTCACTTTGCAGAAAGAGTAAATCGATTTTGACGTTTTGTTCATTCTTCTTTCAAACTGAAGTGTTTTAGATACTAATTTAAAGGAACTTGTTAATTTTCAATTTCTTAGTCCTTTCAGTTTTTTCCTTTGGTCAAATAACCTGTTTATTGACGAAGGGTGAGTGGGCAATTCTCTTGTGTGTGACAAGAGAGAGAGAGAGACGGAGAGAGAGAGAGAAAGAGAGAACGATCCGATCTTTATTCTCGTCCCAAGTCTCTGTACAAGGAGTTTGGGAGCGAGTAACGTTGTTCTCGATTCAGTTTTTTACTCTCGTCCCAAGTCTCTGTACGGGGAGAGAGGATAAAACGTTTTTAGTTTTTATTCTCGTCCCAAGGCACTGTACGGTGAGAGATTGAAAACGTAGTCTTTAGTGAACTAGTGTTTAGTTTCCTCCCCAGTCACTGATCCTTTTTAACTTTATATATTTCCGTTTTATTCGATATATATGTATATGTTTATTGATTTTTGCATGTGTGTTTCATTTTGTACTAATGTGCTTACATTATATGACTCATTTTGCAATTATAACCTTTTGATGTAAGGGAGAATTGCGTGCTTCAGGTAGAAATCAGTTTTATTCATGCCTAATGTGAAATTATTGAAAAATACGATATCAGTGAAGTAAGTGCAAAAAACATGTTCTGTGTTGCGGAGGGTTCGTTTGTTCGTGCTTGTCGCTCCCCTAGTACGAGACCTCTTTCAGGCTCCCCTGCACCAGGGAGAAGTAATGTCGTAGGACTTAAGGGGACGAGAGGCTTTAACCAACGTACAGACGTTCCCTCTTTGGTATCGGACGTTTCTCGTCAAGATCGCCCTTACCATAAGACGGGTGAGACTGTGTTCTCCTCGTCATCCGAAGACTTTTCGCAAAAGAAACCTTGGCGCAAGGTTTCTAGACCCTTGAAGCGAAAGTCAGTCCCTTCAGGACAGGTCCAGCGTCCTGGCTGTAGCCATTGGGACAGCTCTGACCCTTTGCAGTCATCGGAAGACTGTTCGCCTATTAAACGCAAGCGTAACACGGGGTCCGAGGGTCGCGGTAAAGGCAATGTTTTGCCAACACAGACGTTACCGTCGTCTCGGCCCGTTCCGACTCCCGTTGATCCTAAATGGGTTGTCCTGCAGGACATGCAGACTAAGCTTGCCTCCCTTATGGAGAAGTATGACGTTGAGCAGGTTCACGATGAACCTTCGCTTTCGAGTCGCCGTTACGCTAAACGAGACTCTGGCCGTCAGCCGCCCAAACGAGCATTTACTCGTCCGTTTGACGTTAGTGCTGACGTTTCTTGTACTTTGAAACGTGATGTCAGTAGTTTTTCACGTCAGTCACGTGACATGGATCCTCCCTCGCCGCAGTCTCGTGTTGACGTTCAGCCGCTGCCGCAGTCTCGTGTTGACGTTCAGCCGCTGCCGCAGTCTCGTGTTGACGTTCAGCCGCTGCCGCAGTCTCGTGTTGACGTTCAGCCGCTGCCGCAGTCTCGTGTTGACGTTCAGCCGCTGCCGCCGCAGCCCCGTCCTGACGTTCGCCGACCGGCTCAGTTGCCTCGACTTGACGTTGAGTGTCAATCACCGCAGTCGAAGGTTGTTTTGCCTGCTCAGTCTATGCAGTCAAGGCAGTTCCGACGTGACGTCGAGCGTCAATCAACTTCAGTTGTTGTTGTTGGTCAGTCACAAGGATTTCAGTCCTTTCAGCAGCGGCGTGACGTCGCTTCCTCTACTGCTACTGCTGCCCCTTTGCTTGTTGACATTGCCTGTCAAGCGTTGCCGCCGCGGCAGGTCTCTCCTTTTCATGAGACTCGGCAATTGTCGGACGAGGTTCCTTCAGATGAGGAAGTTGCTGATCCTCCTCCTACTGATATTCCTTTGGGGACTTTGTCAAACGGAGAGGAGCCTAAAGCTGCTCAGCCCTCTATGGACTTTAAAAAAATCATGCTAATTTTTAAGGATCTTTTTCCGGACCATTTTGTAACTGCTGCTCCTCGTTCGCCTTCGTCAGAGTTTACGCTAGGACTAGCTACTTCGAAGCCGTCGTTTTCTAAGCTAGTGCTCTCTCGCTCTTCTAAGAGAGCTTTACGTTTGCTAGGCGACTGGTTGATCACCAGGAGGAGTTTGGGGGAGTCAGCCTTTGCTTTCCCTCCTTTTAAACTGGCTTCTAGAGCGAGCGTCTGGTATGACACGGGAGAAGTTCTCGGCTTGGGAGTTCCTGCCTCTGCCCAGGGAGACTTCTCAAGCCTCATAGACTCCCCGTCGCCTGGCCATGAGACGCTCCAAGATTTTATGGTCGGCTTCAGAGCTAGACCATCTCCTGTTAGGAGTTTTTCGAGCGTTTGAAGTTTTTATTTGTTGGATTGGTCCCTGGGAGCCTTAAGTAGGAAGGTCTCTCCAGCTGTCAATGTATAGCTGTACAATTGTCATGCATGAACAAGGCTATCAGGGATGGCTCCAATGATCTGACAGCCACGTTCACTGCAGGAACAAGGCTATCAGGGATGGCTCCAATGATCTGGCAGCCACGTTCACTGCAGGAGTACTTAAGATGTAAGTGCGCTCAATGTGTTCATTGTCAAGACAAACTTCACGATGAAGACTACCAAATCTGTCTTGGCAGCAGTAAGGGAAGGCGACTGGATGGTCTCTCTCGACCTTCAGGATGCATACTTCCACATCCCGATTCATCCAAACTTTCAACAACATCTGAGGTTTGTGGACGGGAAAGTAATGTACCAATGTCGAGCACTGTACTTCGGCCTCATTCCTGCTCCTCTTGTTTTTACAAGGCCCTTGCAAAATGTAGCAAGCTTTCTACATTTTTTGAGGATTCAGAGCCTCCCTTTATTTTGACGACTGGCTAATCAGGGCGTCATCATTATATCGCTGTGTGGAGAGCTTCTAATGGACATTAGACCTAACCAAGGAGCTAGGTCTCATAGTGAACGTAGAGAAGTCGTAACTTACAGTACCCCATCCCAGACTATTCTTTATTTGGGAATGGAGATAGTGTCGGATTTTTCGGGCCTTTTCGTCTCCCACAAGAATGGAACAAGCTCTGTTAAAAGTCCTTCACTTGCAAGAGAAAAACAGTTGCTCTGTAAGAGTTTGAACTAGCCTCGTGGGAACTCTTTCATCGCTGGAGTAGTTTATCTCTCTGGGGAGACTCAACCTATGCCCTCTCCAATTTCACCTAAACCATTGGAACAAGGAGAAGGGCTTAGAGAGTATCTCTTTCCCAATCTCCAACTCAGTCTAGACATGTCTGACTTGGTGGGACAGCAACATCAGACTTCGAGAAGGTCTTTCTCTTGCGATCAAGAACCCAAACCATGTGTTGTATTCAGATGCATCGGATTTGGGTTAGGGAGCTCCACTGGACAGTCTGGAATGCTCGGGTCTTTGATCCACGGATCAGAAGGAACTCCATTTAAGGCAAGTAACATCTCTCCTTTGGCGAGATTTGTGCAAGGAAAAATGAATGTCTTGGCGGACTGCCTCAGCAGAAGAGGACAAGTCATCTCCATGGAGTGGACGTTGCATAAGACTGTGTGCGAGAAGCTATGGATGACACGGGGTCAACCCACCATAGATCTTTTTGCGACTTCTCTGACAAAGAGGCTCTCGACTTACTGCTTTCCAGTTCCAGATCCAGAGGCAGCCCACATAGACGCTTTCCTGCTGGACTGGTCTCACCTGGACGTTTATGCCTTTCCACCTTTCAAGATCCTAAACAAGGTGCTGCAGAAGTTCACCTCTCACGAAGGGACCAGGTTGACATTGGTTGCTCCACTCTGGCCCGCGAGAGAGTGGTTCACAGAGGTACTTCTATGGCTGGTAGACGTTCCAAGAAGTCTGCCGTTACGGATGGATCTCTTGCGACAGCCTCACGTAAAGAGATTTTTTCAAAGCCTCCCCACGCTTTGTCTAACTGCCTTCAGACTATCGAAAGACTCTCTTGAGCTCGAGGGTTTTCGAAGGAGGCAGCTAGAGCGATCGCGAGGGCTAGAAGATCCTCTACCATCAGGATCTATCAGTCGAAATGGGAGGTATTTAGAGACTGGTGCAAGTCCTCCTCTATTTCCTCTTCCAAGTGCCTCTGTAGCGCAGATTGTGAATTTTCTGCCTTATCTGAGAAACGGTCGCTCCCTCTCTGCATCCACCATTAAAGGCTACAGAAGCATGTTAGCTTCTGTTTTCAGGCATAAGGGTTTGGATCTTTCTAATAACAAAGATCTCCAAGACCTGCTTAAGTCTTTCGAGACTTCCAAGGAGCGTCATATTTCGACTCCTGCTTGGAACTTGGACGTGGTCCTACAGTTCCTTATGTCAGACAGGTTTGAACCATTAAATTCAGCCTCCCTGAAGGATCTTACCCTCAAGACACTTTTTTTTGGTGAGCTTGGCTTCGGCTAAAAGGGTTAGTGAGATACATGCTTTTAGCAAGAACATCGGTTTCTCCGCTAATAAAGCAGTATGCGCTCTTCAACTTGGTTTTTTTGGCCAAGAATGAACTTCCGTCTCGTCCTTGGCCTAAATCATTTGAAATCCCCAGTCTTTCTGAGATTGTGGGGAATGAAGTTGAAAGAGTGCTGTGCCCCGTTAGAGCTCTTAAATTTGGTTTATCCAGAACCAAACCGCGACGAGGTTGTTCAGAGGCTTTATGGTGCTCCGTTAAAAAGCCCTCTTTGCCTATGTCTAAGAATGCGTGGTCTTATTTTATTAGACTTTTGATTCGGGAGGCACACTCTCAATTAAGTGAGAAGGATCATAATTTACTTAAAGTCAAGGCTCATGAAGTTAGAGCGATAGCAACTTCTGTAGCGTTTAAGCAAAATAGACCCATTAAAAGTATTATGGACGCGACCTTTTGGAGAGGCAAGTCGGTTTTCGCTTTATATTACTTGAAAGATGTCCAGACTCTTTATGAGGACTGCTACACACTGGGACCATTCGTAGCAGCGAGTGCAGTAGTGGGTGAAGGCTCTACCACTACATTCCCTTAATCCCAATATCCTTTTAATCTACTCTTGAAATTTTTAATCTTATTTTGGGTTGTACGGGAGACTAAGAAGTCTTTCGCAATCTTTTTGATTTGGCGGGTGGTCAAAATATTGTTTCTTGAGAGCGCCCAGATTAAGGGTATTGATGAGGTCCTGTTATAGGGGTGTTCACCCTGGTTATAGCAGATCCTGGGAGTCTTTCGGCATCCTAAGAGGATCGCTGGGCTTCATGAGGATAGCGGACTAATGAGGCAGAGTAATAATCAGAGTCTGCTTCCTTACCAGGTACCTATACTTAAGTCTGTTTTTTGAATAATTGTCAAAAACTCTTGAGCATATACGCCTTTATTGTATTAATACTGGTTTCTACCCACCACCATTGGTGTGAATCAGCTATTATATATTCACCGGCTAAGTTTAATATTTAAAAATGATATTTTGATTATGAAATAAATTTTTGAATATACTTACCCGGTGAATATATAAATTAAAGGCCCTCCCTTCCTCCCCGATAGAGACCTAGGGGACTGAGAAGAACTGGAGATGTTTACAAGTATATGCGGTATCTGGCCGATAGTCGGCGCTGGTGGTCACACCCGCAACCTTCACGGCGATCGCTCGCGAGTTTTTGGAATCTGTCGAGCTGTCGGAGACGTCAGCTATTATATATTCACCGGGTAAGTATATTCAAAAATTTATTTTATAATCAAAATATCATTTTTTCCTTGAAGTTTAATCTAGGTATTCTACAACTAGCTTAAGGAATAATTTGGGTCTTGAGGAAGTTCAGTTATAGTATATTGACACTCTTTGCTTATGTCAGCTGAAGCATTTTCATTGGTTAAATGATATGTGCATACAGGTTGGATTGAAAATATCACTGAGGTTTATGCTCGAGTACTTGACCTACTGGACGATAGTGACACAGAATCCAATGTTAACTGGTTTAATTGGCCCATTATAAAAATCTCATCAATTGCTTATTTTGTGTTTCGTTTAGCTTTCTGTAGGATACAGCCCAGCTATCCGCATAGGTTTCGGCTTCGTCCGTCATGAGTTTCTGTTCTTTTATGATATCTAAATGTTCGACAGCTTTTTGCAAATAGTGATTTTTAGTTGTATCATGAGTAGCCCGCATTTTTCTCTTGGTACCTACTGTATTTCCAATTCCCTGGCCATCGCTCTCATCCAAATTACTATCTCCAGGTATCTGGATTTCTTGGTCTCCTTAAAAATCATGCAACAAATCGAAATACCATAAACTTGGTTCGTACATATCATCACCGGCCGCACCAGACTTTTTTAATTCCCTCTTATAACAAGTTCTCATATAGTTTTTTTTTTTTTTTTTTTTTTTTTTCAAAACTTCTAGAGTGGCATTGCCAACTATATCCTTCTCAACAGTACTTCCCATGTTTTATTTAGTTTGTTTTTATCTTCACCTGCGATTTGGAAAGTGAAAAGCGAAGAATATAAACTTCTGTATGTATTAATGAAACTTCTCACTGTTCAGTGTCATTTATATTTGCCATCACGTCTATTTAACACTTATAAAACAGCTATTTCCAAAAAAACGTGCCTTTAAAGCAAGGACTACACGCAATCAAACTAGGCTTCCAACTGATGTTGGTTGTGATGTCATGCCCAGACACTGTCAAAAAGGTTGTACAACATAAGGCCACCCCCCCCTCCCCCCCTTAAAATCAAAGCTGCTTTGATTCTCTCCAGCCAAAGCAACCAACCAAAATCTCATTGTACAACCTGCCCATACACTGTCCAACATTATTCACAACCCAACCAAGTTGTACAGCTAGTTGGATAATGTATGGCCCGCTCAAGCCGCCATAAGTCAGCAGGCACAGCACAGACACTTTTGCCATAGTATACAGTATCTTATTTTGCGCAAGTTAGCAAGAAGAGGAGCTTTTATCACTTGTTGGAGAATTGGTAATGCTGCTACTCTATGTAAATGTGTTTGTGGTAGCTCAAGTCCCACTGATTACCACCCAATTTCCATAACTCCCATATTACCTAAAGTTTTTGAAAGTCCTCTGGCAAAACGTCTTAATAGGTTTGCTGAACGTAATCATCTATTCCCTAGTTTGCAATTTGGTTTTCGTAAAGGCCTTAGAGCATGTGATGCCCTTCTTACAATCTCCAATGCTGTACAGAATTCCCTTGATTGTGGTCAGGAAGTTCGTATGATTGGCCTTGATTTTAATGCTGCCCTTGACCGTGTTAATCATAAGGTCCTTGTTTTCAAACTCAGTGTGAAGTGGAGGGGTAGTTTCTTAGCATTATTATTATTATTTTTTAAAGTAATAGATCTCAAAGAGTTGTTGTTGATGGGCACCATAGTGAGTTTAGGAATGTGATATCCGGTGTTCCACAGGGTAGTGTTCTTGGCCCATTATTTTTCATACTATATACACATGACATGTGGTTTGGCCTAGAATACAAGCTTGTTGCATATGCAGATGATGCTACTCTCTCTGCATCAATTCCATCCCCTGAATGTAGATCTGGGGTTGCTGAATCCCTTAATAGAGATCTAGCTAAAATTAGTGCATGGTGCAAATTATGGGGTATGAAGTTGAATCCTAACAAAACTCAAAGTATGGTTATAAGTAGGTCAAGGACGGTGGCTCCACAACATCCGGATCTCAGTATTGATAATGTTTCTTTAAATTTCTGAGTCTTAAAATTTTAGGTGTGATTCTCGACATCAAATTTACTTTTGAGAAACACATTAGGTCTGTGTCGTCTTCAATTGCACAAAAAAAAAAATGGCTTTTTGAGATAGTCTTACAATATTTTGGGCGATCAATCTATTCTGAAGAAGTGTTTTAATTCTTTCATTCTACCCTGTTTTGAGTATTGTCTCCTGTCTGGTGTTCAGCTGCTGATTCTCATCTTAATTTGTTGGACAGAAACTTAAGGTCTATTAAATTTCGTATTCCTGATCTAGATATTAATGTTTGGCATCGTCGTTCAATTAGTTCATTATGTATGTTGCATAAGATTTTTCATAACTCTGACCATCCTTTACATTCAGATCTCCCTGGACAATTCTATCCTGTTCGTAATACTAGGCAGGCAGTTAATTCTAATAGCCAGGCCTTCTCCATCATGAGGCTCAATAGTACACAATATTCTAGAAGTTTTATTCCAGCTGTGACCAAGTTGTTGAATGATCTTCCTAATCGGGTAATTGAATCAGTAGAACTTCAAAAGTTAAAAGTTGGAGCAAATGATTTTATGCAGACCAGGCTGACATGTCTTTTTATAGTTAAACACGACATATCTGTTTTGACGTTGTTAGTAGTTTATATATTACATAGCTGTTTTGACGTTGTTAATAGTTTGTACAGTGAACCCTCGTTTATCGCGGTAGATAGGTTCCAGACCCGACCGCGATAGGTGAAAATCCGCGAAGTATTGACACCATATTTACCTATTTATTTAAAATGTATATTCAGACTTTTAAAACCTTCCCTTGTACGTACAGTAGTACTGTTAACAAACTACCCTTTAATGTACAGAACACTTAATTCATGTACTACAGTACCCTAAACTAAAACAGGCACAAATATTGAAGGCGATTTTATATCATGCGTTTCCTAAACACGCCAAAAAGCACGATAAAAAAATGGCAACCAATGTTTTGTTTACGTTTCTCTGATCATAATGAAGAAACAAACGCATTTAGTGTACTGTACACATCTGTGTATAGGTTAGTTTTTGCATCGATTATATTGATTATACAGTATGTTGATTTTGTTATTACCAATGTTTTACTTAATTTTTCTTAGGACTTCCAAATGAAATGTTTTTCTTTATGACGCCGCCTGAAACGATGGCGTCATAAAGTACGCTCAGTAAACAACCACGCTCAGTAAACAAAGAAGGCATTTAACACGCATAATGAAAGTGATAAATAATGATATTTACAGTAAAAGCTTTTAGAAAATGTTATTACAAATATTATTTACCGTATCTATATAAAATCATACAGTACATACTGTACGTAGCAAAGCAGGAAAACAATTTGAGAGAGAGAGAGAGAGAGAGAGAGAGAGAGAGAGAGAGAGAGAGAGAGAGAGAGAGAGATTGTTTTACGTACGTAAATGTAAATTTTAAACAAAAAAAATATGATAGGTTACAACATGTATACTCTTCAGACTTTTAAAACCTTCCCTTTAATTTAATGCATACAGTACTAAACTAAAACAGGCACAAATAATAAAATGTTAGAATATTAAAGTAAAAAATAAAGATTGTTACTGTACTCACCACGAAAGAAGTTCAAGAAAAACTTGAATGAAGATGGCGATGAATTTGCTGCACAGTACTGTAGAAATGATGATGATGAAGCTGATGATGTCTTCTACTGTGCAGCCAATGATAGTATTTTACGTCTCTTCAGACGGAGGTGTCTTTTCCTGGGACACCTCTTCAATTTCTTCCGAGGGCATTGTGATCGGAAGTTGCTGCCGCTGCTTCTTTTTTCGCAAGAGCATCCTGTAGGGAGCCATGTGTTCATCGATCTTGTTGCAGAATTGTACAGAACGAACCATATCTTCGTCCCACTCTTGCGACATTTCTTTCACCTCATTCGCAAGCTTGCAGAGCTTGGCAAGCCGTTCTAATGTTAAGCCCGTTTCTTCGACATTTTCTTGGATCTCTTCCTGTGTTTCACTGTCTTCTTCACTGGCCGATTTCGTCAGGTCTTCAAGGTCTGCGGCCGCGTAACTTCTACTGTCTTTTAACATATCGAGAAGCGTCACCTTCTCAGCAATCGTCATCATCTTTCGGTGGTGTTTAGGCTCACTACCAGCCTTAGTAGAAGCAGAACGCTTGGGAGGCATTGTACAGTAGGGTTTAACAGAAAGTTCAACAAAAAGTTCAACTTGAAACAGTCACGCACAGCACAGATTAAAGTTCACAATAACTTAACAACGTCAACACAGCGATACGGCGGGAGACAAAGTGATCGCGGAAAGAGATGCTGCGGGTTGGAGAAGCGGTCAAAACACCAATCACAGGCTAGATTACAAAGCTTGGGTTCTGATTCGTCATCTATCAGCGCTTGAACCAATCACAACCCGTCTTATATGCTACGTAGGTTACCAATTCAAAGTACAAGATACCCTGCGTACAGTATACTGTACAGTAATAATAATACTGTAATAATATTAAATAATGATACTGTAATAATAATAATAATAATGATAATAATAATAATAATAATAATAATAACAATAATAATTTTAATAACAACAATAATAATAACAATAATAATAATAGCTTTACGTACGCTATTTTACGCTTTTGTTGTAGGATGTGTGTGTCTCTCTCTCTCTCTCTCTCTCTCTCTCTCTCTCTCTCTCTCTCTCTCTCTCTCTCTCTCTCGTACGCTTATTCGAAATGTGATTTTTGCAACAAAGAATATTATTGGATGCAGTACTACTTATGTATACATACAAAAGATTCATGGAAAAGAAGCACATCCATTACATTTGTAGTACAGTAGTAGCCAACAGCAGCCTTACACCATTCTAATATGGTATGACTGCATCTGATTTGCGTTTCATGTTCGATTTAATTTTACTACGTACTGTATACAGTACTGAATTATCGTATGATCACATTCTCTTTTCGTGTTTTATTTCTTTCTGTGCTTGATTATATGTCATATGTAATGCAATGAACAATCAGTAAGAGCAGATATTACTAATTACAGTATTAATGGAATTACAGGTAACGAAATATCGTATTTGGGGTCTTCAGATATCGCGGTATTTTCGAAATTTCCGGAAAATCCGCGATATGTATATATATATGGGTTATGAAAAAAACCCGCGAAGTGGTGAATCCGCGATGGTCGAACCGCGAAGTAGCGAAGGTTCACTGTAGCCTATATGACATATCTGTTTTGACGTTGTTATTGTTTTTAGAATGATTTATTGTTGATTTGTTCTCATTTATTTATTTCCTTAGTTCCTTTCCTCACTGGGCTACTTTTCCCATATTGGAGCCCCTGGGCTTATAGCATCTTGCTTTTCCAACTAGGGTTGTAGCTTGGCTAATAATAATAATAATAATAATAGTATCCTTGAATTGATGTTAGTGACTTCAAGTGTTCTCGGTTAATTGTGGTATTATGTTCTTTGAAGTCTATACTGTCAAGTTTTGGTAAGATATAATAAAACACAATTTCTCTTCTTATTTAGACAACGGCATGTGCTTTGTGTAGGTCGTGGTCCCATTGGGAAGAGATTACCACTTTGAAATAAATAAAAACAAAGTTATCCGTTCAATTGCGTTTTCTATTTTAAGCTAAAGCTTTACAGAAAACGGAATAGGTATAACTTAAGTAATCATTTATTTGAAATTTAAAATTTTCATGAAATTACAAATAAAGTTATGACATTTGTTAAGCAGATATCTTTAGTATGTACATTTAGGACTTTAAAAATGCTTGTATGTAACGGTGATAGATACTGAAATGAATTGCGTGATGTTTTAAGAAATCAACGCTTTTTTTTTCTATTCTATCGTTTTGATTTCCAATTTGGATGGCCTTTCAATAATAATAATAATAATAATAATAATAAAAGTGATGATAAGCTTAGGGTGTATCTAGTCAACAGTTCAACTTCATACAGTAGCTGTGTATTGAAATCAATTTATAAACAAGGACTTTGTCAAGCTGACCTGATTGGTGCTTAAAAGTAAAATGAAAAAAAAACATATGTCTTTGTTAAATTGTGAACTTTAAAATTTTCTGATTTTCTATATATTTAAGGAAAAACTTTATTACCTCGCCAAACGAAGTTGGAAGGTGGTTATGTTTTCGTCCTTGTTTTAATGTGTGTGTGAGAAAAGCTTCCTTACCACAGTTTTAATCGTACAGTAATGATACTTGCAGGAATTACCTGTTATGTGAAAAGCTGGAAATTATTAAATTTCGGAAGGTCAAGCAAAATGTCCAATTCACGTAATCAGCCATAAGTTTGGACATCATTGTCAGAGACTTCAAACTTGGTTCATATTTGAGTGTATGAAAATCCACGCCAATTAATATATGTTAAGGTCAAAGGTTAAGGTCGAGAAACAAGCTGCCGTGGCCTAGGTCTGCGCTCTGCTGAGTGTCCCACTAGTTATAATTATGTGGGTTAAATTATTAGAGGACAAACTATAGACACTGTTAGGACAACGTCCTACAATGGTTGTAGCACTCATTTTATCTTTGTACATATTCTGTGTAAATACCCTATAAATATTGTTTATGCATTTAGGTGCAAAATTGCCTGCCCTTCATTTTTGTGTTTGACTGATTGTTATATGTCAAGCGTGAGTCTTTATACTAACCATAAAGTCAATGCAAGAAAACACAAATGCCCCACATTTCTCACCTGTTCGCGGTCGGACAGTCGCCTACCCAGGTCACTACATTTCCGTCCGCACAGGTCAATATATTCTACCCGTCTTGAAAATAAGCATCACTCGACTATGGTCTGTCTCTTTGGAGGTTTCCCTTAACGGACTTATGTCAATTTCTAAAGAAATTGTTTGGGCTCTCGACTCCATTCACTTCAACACCATTAACGGACTCATCATGGCGCAAGTTATTTTGTGTTTGGCGTAGCAAAGTTTTGCTACGGAGTTTCTCTTAATGGACTCTTGACGGCGATTTTGACAAATCATTTGGGCTTGCAACTGCATTCACCATAATGCCATTAGTGGACTCATCACGGCGCAAGTTATTTTGCATTTTGGCGTTAGTAAAATTTTGCCTCGGAGTTTCCCTTAATGGACTCACAACGGCAATTTGGACAAATCGTTTGGGCTCGCAACTCGACATACCCCAACGCCACTAACGGATACATTACGACGCAAATCATTTTGCGTTCTGGTGTTTCCAAACTCAGTTTTTGCCATGGCAATTAGCGACTACTCGGCTGCTTGGAATTTCTACTCTTAGCGGACCAAATAATGCTCACTACTGAGTTTCAAAGTGTGAGGCCAGATGAGAGATTCAGAAGTCGATAGTACCTCGCCCCTTGCAACCAAAGGGCACAAGGCGGTATTCACACAAATAACATAAACGGCCACACAGATGTCGATGGGACAGAATTTAAAGCTTGGCTCCATTCACACCAGACGCAGCGACGGTATGGTTTCAGCGTGCCGAGTCCCCCTTCAGGTTGGCAAACATCACCGAGGAATTAGAAAAATCAGACATGGTGATGGTAATGCTGACGCCGGACGCATTAATAAAAAGTCTCCTCCTGGCTGAAACAGAGGCCAGGACCTATGAGGTACAGCAACCTTAAAAATAAACTGACGGAGGTCTACGATCTCCCGGTACACCTGAAGGTCCAGCGCGCCCTCGACCTAATGACAATGCCCCTCAGTAACATCCGTACCTCAGCAGCCTGGGACAAACTGTTGGACCTCCTCCAGCTAAACAAGCTCGACACTGACGGGCGACCCAGGGAGATGAGTCTGTCAAGGGAGATCTTCCTCCGTCGCCTTCCCCATAGCATATGCATCTAGTTGGAGGTCGCCGAGGACCTGGATATCTCATCGTTGATCGCCAAGGCCGACAAACTCCACCTGGCAACCCATGCTGCCAGATACACCACTATCACCTACGTCAATGCCGTCATAGAGCCAGATCAGTACCTGGCAGAGCTAGACGATGTAGAGGTCAATGCGATCTATGGCGGAAGATCCAAATAGTCCAGCCCACAGCCACCACTGCACTGACAGCAGCAACAATGCCAGCAGCCCCCCAGCAGGAACAAGGGCAGTGATAAGAGGACCACTACCACAAGGGCCCTGACATTCCTAGATGGTGCTACTTCCACCAAGTCGGGGGGAAAGAGGCAAGGAATTGTGACCAACCATGCGCCCATCCAAAAAACTAGGTGGGCGACCACACCTACACAGGACTGTGGAGCAGGTGAGGTCCGATCACTCGGACTTCTACCTCGATGTCAACTCAGGAAAAAGGTTCCTGGTGGATACCGGTGCTGCAGTGTCAACGATCCCGCCCCCGAAGGACAACCACGGCCTCCCATCAGACGACAGGGCTGCCATGGTTGCTGCGAATGGCAGCCCCATCACCTGTTACGGGATGAGGACTGAAGATATCCATCATGGGTTGGAACTACAGCAGGCCTTTCCTGATCGCGGACGTCAAGGGGCCCCTCCTGGGCGCAGACTTCCTCGCTCACCACGGACTGCTGGTAGACGTGCGTCGCAAACAACTAGTGGACCAGGGGTCCTACCGGTCCCACCACTTCTCCAATGGGCCCAGCCTTCCCAGGGTGTGCTCAGTCACGCCCCACAAATACGGTCGCCTTCTGCAGGAATTCCCGGAGGTTTACAAACCTGAGCTCTGCCAACTGGAGGGCGTCCCCGCCAAGCATGGGATATTCCACCATATCTCTACGAGTGGCGTCCCAACCCCCTGCAGGTTCCAACGCCTCCCTCTGCAGAAGTTACAGGAAGGCAAGCTCGCCTTCCAGGAAATGGAGCGCATCAGAATTCCAATGGGAGTTTGAGGCCCTGCTGTGATAATAGAAGCCTCAATCTGGCCACGACACCTGACCACCACCCGTTGCCCAACATGCAGGATCTCACCGGAGCCCTCCATGTGGCCATTATTTTCTCAAAGATGGACCTCTTAAAGTCCTATTTTCAAGTCTCTGTACACCCTGACGTCGTCCCAAAGATGGCCATCATCACCCCCTTTGGGTCCTACGTCTTCTCCTACCTGACGTTCGACCTGAGAAACGCTGGGGCGATTTTCAAGCTTCAGATGGACAGCATTTTGAGGGACCTTCCCTTCTGCACCGTTTACGATGACATCCTCGTGTTCTTCAAGACGCGGCAGGAACACCTGGGGCATGTGAGGACAGTTCTGAAGTTACTGCAGAAGAGTTGCCTCGTGGTACGCTTTAACAAATGCACTTTCAGGGCTGAGAAGGTGGAGTTCCTTGGGCACGAACTCTCAAAAAGGGACGTGCGCCCCGGGATGTCGAAGATGGATTACATAAATAAGTTCCCGACGCCAACCTCCGTGAAGTCACTCCAGGAATTTATTGGCATGGCGAACTACTACTGGAGGTTCCTGCCCAACATTGCCGGCATGATGACCAGCCCCCTTCTCAGTGTCATGAGAGGGAAACCGAAGAAGCTACAATTGGGGTCCCCCTCAACAAGAAGCCTTCATGCAAACAAAGATTGCCCTCTGCAAGGCCAGACAACCCTGGCCTACCAGGACCTTGGGGCCCCCCAGAGGTCAACTACGGATGCCAGTAACAGTGCGTGCGGCGCCGTCCTGGAGTAGGTGATCAATGATATGCCCCAACCACTAGCCGCCTTCAGCAGGACGTTAAAACCACCCGAGACTTGCTACAGCACTTTCGACCGTGAGCTTCTGGCTGTGTACCACACCATCAGACACTTCAAATACTTGCTCGATAGAACCTCATTCACCGTCAAGGCTGTTGCGTAGAAATGAAGAAAGGCGAGTCATCTTATCTTTGTTCTACGCAGACGTCAAGGCCCTTGCAGAGAAATGAAGAAAGGCGAGTCATGACTCCCTCCTTCATAGGGCCGTTTCTTCTCGTTCTTTTTTTTTAGGCACCGGTCACACTGAAAATGTCCCTTGTGCAAAGGCAGACACACAAGGCGTCAAAGTACTGTAGCCTCCTTGGCAGACACTCGCCAAGAAGGCTACCCTTTCCAGACAGCCCTTTTGGGGTAAGAAGGCATGAGGAAGGAGAGGGAAAACTGCCAAACGTGGAAAGTGCCCCCACTAGGGGGTCATTCCTCTCACAGTACCACCAGTGGGGGATGCCTTAGACGCAAGTAGCAGAGATGGGAGGGCCATGGGGCCAAACCCTGGACAGTCAACATCCTCTGAGTTGGTTACATTGTCCCTTTCATCAGCTCTAACCCTCCCCGATTTGTCATCCAGTGAGGTTATTGTCCTTCGAGTAGTGACCAGTGAAGGAAATTGCCTTATGAGCAGAAGTCCAGCCCGTGTCTATGGGGTTTCATCGAGCTATTTTTCCCTATTGGAGCCCTTGGGTTTATAGCATCCTGCGTTTCAAACTAAGGTTATAGCTTAGCTTGCAATAATAATAATAATTTGGTGATTACTTCTGAAATTGAGGAAGACTTGCACAAAATAGTTGTAGAATGGCAAGAGACTTAATGGGTGGCTTGGTGGTAAATGGTGATAAGACTGAAGGAAGGTAGGGACTGGGTAGCCATACATGAAGATAGAGGCTCAGTTATGAAATAAGTTGAACAATTTAGATATTTCGGATTTACTAGAAGTCAGAAGAGATGATGTGAGGCTGAAGTTGAGAATAAGGTATGAGCAGCCTTGGGGGAGTTGAGGGAGGTAGCTGGAGTAGTATGTAATAAAATTCCAATAAAGCTAAAGTCATGATCTATAGAATAGTATGATGAGTGTTAACATATGGATTGGAAATGTGGCCTCTAAGGCAGAAAGAGGAATTAAAGCTTGAGAGAACAAAGATAAGAATGCTGAGGTGGACTATAGGAATATCACTGCTTGAAAGATTAGAAAATGATGAAATAATAATGGCAGGCGTAGTGGTAATCGTCACGATTTAGTTGGTGTGAACGTGTGTTGAGGATGGATGGTAGGAAGGGAGTGAGGAGGGCTTGAGAGGAACTTATGGAGGGAAGATCAAGAGGGAGGCAGAGAATTAGATGACGAGATAAGAGGAAGGATGCTATGAAAATGGTTTGGTGGAAGAGAATAGCTTTGATAAGTCATTTGATAGGGCTCATCAGGCAATCAACACTTGAATGTAGGGATAACGGTGAGAAAGAAATGCTATTCCAAAACAATTTCAAGTACTGTAAACACACATTGTTTGTTTAATTTTTTGGGATTTGCTTTCTTTTGTATCTTTGTGTTGTGTTGTGGTCAGGAAGTAATTCTATTTTTTGTTGACAACTGAATTCCATTCATTTATCCTAAGATTTGAGAAGTATGGTAAACTGGCTAGCTTTTTTAATGTGGTCAATTATCGAGGTCATTTTGGGCTTGTGTTTTTATCTAACAATGATTTAAATACTATTGTCAGAATTATTAGTTGCTGCTTATTTGCTGCTTCATGTACGATTAGTCTGAACCCAATTGTCATCACAGTCAATATCTTTATTGCGGTTACTGGTTAAGAATCCTCATATGAAATTCTTGGGACCGGAAGTGTTTCAGATTTCAGAGTAGCCCTATACAGACGGGTTCGCCATTCCCTATTTTATCGTGGAGCAATTGTTCCTCCTGGAGAAATTTCTAGTACTGGGCCAAAACTCCTTATATATCCACTTTGGGAAGAACTGTATTGCCAGCCCTCCACATCATGAGTAACCTGTCCCTTATCACATGGTTGTTCCAGATAAACCTGAATTTTTTTTTTTTTTTTTTTAATAAGTAGGGGGTTTGACCTTCAAGCCCTCACTTGCATTATCGAACAGCAACATAGTTAGCCTAACTTTCACAAGCTTATGCCGAAGTAATAACTTATCTCCCTGGATGGTATAAGCCCTCATAGGTCTTTTCTAACAAAAGAGGCCAGTTTTATCATAGCTAAAAGATTGCCGAGACTACGTAGCTTTTAAATTCCCCAAAATAATTCTTGGCCACTACTTAGTCTGAACTGGCAGTCTCCCCGTGTCTCAGTGCACTATCAATGCCACATTTCTTGTCGGATTTACCAGACCAGCCTCGGCTATTCCTAAAAACTACATTACAGTCTGCATCATCACTTTTTACCAGGGGTGTTTTCCAATGATGTCCTGTTTTATTAGCTTCACCTTTATACTAACAATGGTCTCGGAAACTTTGTCTACTAAATATTTGATTTACCCAAATTAATAAAATTCTCAACTTCATCAATGGTCTAATTTGTCTAGGTAGAGATGTCATTCCTTTTGCTGCATTAGCTTCTTTATTTTTCAAATTTGTACAGATAAACTTGGAATACCATACTGTACTCTAGAAGTTTCAATCATACGGACACTCAATCTGACTTTTCAGTTGTTTCCTGGCTTATGTTTGTAGTGGATTTAGAAACACTGCCACCACTAGCCGTTTTAGAATCCATTGTGTATGGATAAACACATTAGATTTAATATAAAAAGTTAATGTAACCATGTGTGACCCATTCAGGTTCTATAAAGTAGTTGAGCCTCCAAAGCTTTGTTCAATCTCTGGTACAAAATAAGGGTTATAAATTTTGTTTTAAATACTTTAAAACTGTTCGGGTTTTGGGTTGTTTTATCTCTGAAGTTTTACTCCAGTGGTTGTGTAGCTTGCCGACTGGTGCCCTCAGTCACAGAACTGACCCTTTTGTTTCAAAATGTTACAATTCGATCCAATCTTGCTACTTAGCGTCATGTATGCTGTTAGTTATATTCTTGAGAATTGTGTATCATGTATGCTGTTCTATTCTTAAGAGTTACTGTATATAAATAATTTTAGTATCGAAACCTCACATTCTTGTGTAGCCTAATAGCCCTCTTCTAAAAGTTTGGTCGATAATGAGAAGTGTTAATGGGAGTGAGGCAGCTGTAATGAGGGAGACCAGCCTATTACCAATAGAATGAAATAGATAAGATTGTTCAAGAGTCGAGTTAAATCTTTTGAGTTTCTAGGTAATGAGAAAAAGGTTTCATTGTAATAATCCTGCACACCTCTTAAGTTCATCCCCAAATTTATTAAACGAACAGGTTCGAAACGAGATTGACATATTTGTACTTTATATATAAGAAACAACTCGAGGGATGTGTGGAAAAATCATCGAAAATTGTGATCTTTATTTTATTCTCTTAATGTTTTGAAAATCGTAGGCATAGAAGTCCAGATTCTATGTATTAACCATCTGGTTAACAGCAACTATGTAAGGTTAGTCTGCTAGCCCTACACCATATTCCAGTGTTTCTGATTTTCTCATATGTCTTTCAGGCACAGGCAATAGCCAAAGCCCCCGTTACCATCGCCAAACTTGAAGAGATGCAACTGCAAGTGGATGTCCCATTTTGCAACCTAATGCCAGCCTGCATGACGCTTGAAGCATTCACATGGAGCTAATATCTAGGTACTGTAGATACTCATTATGTTGTCCCTCCTATCCTTAGCTGTACCCTTTTTTTTTTTTTACTTAATATTTGATCTCTATTCTTGCTTGCCTTTTCCATCTTGCTATCTAACCTGCATTGAAATTTTGTCTTATTGCAACACACGTAGTTTCCCCTTTTTGCACCCTGGTTCAGAATGAACCTCTTAAGTTCAATGCTTGGCTATGTGGACAAAAATCATAAGTCCAATACGGATATTAACAGTTCTCCCATTGGAATCAATCGAGGGAAAGTTGAATCTTAAGTTTATATTGATAGTTTATTGAAAGAAATTGTTTATTGAAATATATTGAAAATTACATATACTGCTGTAGTTTATTAAATGAACTATTTACACTTGCTATTTATTTAGCGATGTAAGAAATACCGAGTTATGTTTTTTATGAAATACGTAGTACAGTATTCTCACATATACAAAAAATATCACTATATTTATTTAAAAGGCACACTGTTGCTAATTTTTTGTAAAAAAAATTCTTGCCACCTAAGACAACTCTATAGGTTTGAATAACAAGAAACCCCCATTCTAGCTTTTCACTTTTGGAGCCAGGATTAATAAAAAAGGGTCGAACTAACGATTTTATGATCATCATCTGTGCTATCATGTTTTCTTATAGTAATTTAGATAAATTGACCCTTGTTTTTTAGGTAAATACATCTAAATAATGATCATGTCAAAGTTTAGGGCGTAAAATATTTTGTAAGGAATAGCCCATCTGTAATAGTCAGTCATTCAGGATTTGTACTTTCTAATGTTTAAATTATTGAAAGATAATACTGTATGGCAAGTGTCACGACTGAAATGGTGTGGGCATGTGTTAAGGATAGATGGTAGGGAGGGAGCGAGGAGGTCTTGGGAGGAGTTTGTGAGGAGGGCAAGACTGAGAGGTAGGCAGAGAATTACATAGTGAGATAAAAGGGAAGGATGATATGGAGAGGAGGTTTGGTTGAAGAGGATGCATTTGATAGAAGTCAAGGCACTGGAAAAGGTTCATTAGTCAACTGACCCCTAATGTATTGGTAACAGTGGGGAAAAAAGATGTGTTGATGGTTTTGTAGTGAAGTGGGGTTAAAGTTCATAATCTATTTACTTATTTAAATTGTTAACTCACTATGACAGGACATTTTCATTTACTTGAGGAAGCAGCTGCTTCAGTTTTTCAGACCGCTGATAAAGCAGTTTTACTACTACTTATGAAAAATTTGAATCATAGTTGAAATGAAGGTAGTAACCTTTTTAACATCAATTCTTTCATTGCAGATAACCCTTCAGTATTCTGGATCATGGAGTGGTGGGAGATTGCAGTCCTGCATAGTCCTCGATCAACTTCAGCAATCAATTAAATTTATCTTTTACCCTATTTTTAAGTCTGTCATCTAAGAGGTTAGGTTATCGTTTATAGAAATACAGCAGTACCACTCAGTGTCTCGCATCTATGTCAAGATTTTGATAAAAGCTCTTTGTTCCGTAACTGGAATACAAACTACGCTATTATTAGGGTATTATTTTCGGCGTAGCTGAAAAGAGGAGCCATTAAAATTTAGCGAGGGTTAACTACCCACACCGCTAGTTAGCGGGGGATAGGGTGGGTAGCTTGCTACCACTCCCACACCTGTGATTTAGCTCACTTTACTTTTGCCTCGGATGGAGAGCGGTTGTTTCCGCTGTTCCTCCTAATATATATGTATAGAAATGTTGTAAGTTTCCTTTTCAGTGTTTGTGCTGTGCGTGTGATACATATACGACGGGTTCTCATGACACTAGCGCAAGGCCAGGACACTTCCCTTTGTGGGGAACAACCTCCCCCCCCCTGGTCCATCGGTCTTCCTGTCGGCATATAACCATTGACTCGGCCGCCGCAGGGGAATCGTCATCGTTTTGACCCTCCTCATTCAACTGTTGTCTTCGCCTTTCCCTTTTCCTACGGGAAACATGGATTACTGAGCGAAGGGAGTGTGGCCTCAGAGATTGACTATGGTCTTTCTCTTCTCAAGGCCGTTCACCTTTCATGGGCCTCCGACAGTGTACTAACGGGGGGAGTAACTTTCCCGTTCGCGGGTTAGAATGTGCTTCCGATTGTTTTTCTCAATTATTTTAGTGAAATTATAATTGTTTGTAATTTTAACTTTTCAACTTCTTCCCCGTGGGGAACACTTCCCTTCGGAGGATCAGTGGTTCCTACTATTAGTGAATATTTTTAGCAGATTTAAATAATTGCAATTCTTGTTTTTAATATAGTTACTCTTCGCTCTCCCTTCTCTCGTGAATGTCAACTGGGGAAGGGAGAGCGCAATACTTATTTTATGTTTGTTCCATCGGTGGTGCCTCTTTGGAGTTCCTCCCTAGTGAATTTTCTGTTACATAATTTATTTTATATGTCCTCAGTTAGCTACGCAGTTTTCTTCGTTCGACTAAGAGTACCGATGAAGCAGAGCTGTTCTGTTCATGCCTGAGGAGTCTGCTGTCACTGCCGTCCCTCAGAGGACTTCATCATGGGCATAATCCCTTCTCTTAGAAGTACGCCCGTGACAACATGATCAGCACTTCAGATCATCTTAGACCCCCACCAGGAGGTTCGCCTCAAGGGGCTGGACAACTTTCCCTTCCAAGGTAGAGTTTCCTCCTGAGAAGTGAGGTTGTTTTCTCCCTTCCGAGGGAGAACTTTCCACATTTTAATCACTTCGTCTCAGACTGCTGTTGCTGCCTTCGCCTAGACTACTCTCCCCCCTTGCTGAGTCTCTCTTCCTTCGGGGGGCGGAGCATAGTCTTAGGCAAGTCTCTCCTGCAAATTGATCACTTCTCTTGTTCGCGAGAGGGGCCACTCATAGAGACTCCTCTTCGGAGGATCGCCACTGCTGAAAGTCAGATTGCTGACCCACTAGCCCTCATGGGCATCGTCCCTTCTCTCAGAAGTACGTGTGTGGCAACACCAGATCAGCAGTTCATCTTCGAGGAAAGGTTGTTTATCGCTTCCGAGAGAGAACTACCTGCATCTTAATCACTTCAGACTTTGACTGCTGTTGCTGTCTTCGCCTAGACTACACTCCCCCCTTGCTGAGTCTCTCTTCCTTCGGGGGCGGAGCATAGTCTTAGGCAAGTCTCTCCTGCGAAGTGATCACCTCTCTCGTTCACGAGGGGCCACTCATAGAGACTCCTCTTCGGAGGATTGCTACTGCTGAAGGTCAGCTTTGCTGGTCCACCGGCCCTCATTGGCATCATCAGTTCCTGATCGTCCTACCAGCTGACCTACCAGCGCAACCTTGCGCTACAGCTAGTCCTTGGACTTCGGTCCTGGACTCTTCTGTGGATCGTTCACGATCGCCATTGGTGGATGTTCGCCCTTCCAAAGGGCACATCCCAGTTCCTTATCGTCCTGCCAGCTGACCTGCTGACCTACCAGCGCAACCTTACGCTTCAGCTTAGTCCTTGGACTTTGGTCCTGGACTCTTTTGTGGACCGTTCCTGCTTGCCAACGATCTTCTGCACCTGCGCGCCAGCGGTCTCCTGTACCTGCGCACCAGTGCTCTCCTGAACCTGCGCGCCAGTGCTCTCCTGAACCTGCGCGCCAGCGCTTTTCTGAACCTGCGCGCCAGCGCTTTCCTGCACCTGCGTGCCAGCGCTCTCCTGCGCCTCCACGCCAGTGATCTCCTGCACCTGCGCGCTAGTGCTTTCTTACGCGCCCGCGCTCATGCGCGCCAGCATTCTCATGCGCCCACAGTCTATTGCGCGTGCGAGCACCAGCAGTCTTCCGCACGCGCCATCGTTGTCCTACGTGCTGGCGCTATCCCGGGCACCAACAATCTCTGCTCACCAGCGTTCGGCAGTCATCCACTTCCGCGCGCCCGCGCCGGCAGTCTTCGGGTGCCCACGCCGGCAGTCTTTGGGCGCCCACGCCGGCAGTCTTCGGGTGCCCACGCCGGCAGTCTTCGGGCGCCCACGCCGGCAGTCTTCGGGCGCCCACGCCGGCAGTCTTCGGGCGCCCACGCCGGCAGTCTTCGGGCGCCCACGCCGGCAGTCTTCGGGCGCCCACGCCGGCAGTCTTCGGGCGCCCACGCCGGCAGTCATCCATGCGCGGGCTAGTTCTCACCCGCAATTGGGTGCCTAGGCACCCGCCCTTGCGCGACCAGTCACGCTCTTCTGCGCATTCTAGGGAGACTGCATAAAACCCTACACAGTGCCGTTCTGCGCTCGCCAATGCGCCAGCTCTTCACAAAGAGCCAACGCTTGCCTGTTCGCCAGCGCTCTTCTGCGCTCAGACCAGCGCTCTCTGCGCAGTTGCGGTATCGGATCCAATGCGCCAGCTCTTGCCTAAGAGCCAGTGTTCACAGATCCAATGCTCGCCAATGCACCAGCTCTTGGCAAAGAGCCAGCTCTCACCTGCGCACCAGCGCTTGCCTGCTCTCCAGCGCTCTTCTGTGCATTCACTGAAAACTGCACTTCAGCAGAAACTGAGCACCAGCATCATCCTGTGTGCCATCACTCCAGTACTCTCCCACACACTTGCGCAATAGGCAAAAAGAATAAAACTTCCTGGACAGGTCACCATTGCACCATTCCTCTCCCTGCAAACGCATAACAGCATGGCCGCCTGGAAAAGGGGAAAGGGGCTTCACAGAAGGATTCAAGATCCCAAAGATTCCATCTTCCAAGGGGAATCAAAACGGGGAATCCTTGATCCCTGTCTCAAGTTTTTCTTGACAGACAACCGTCAGCAAATAAGAAAGCATCAACAGACTGATCGCTAGATCACTGTTTGCTGATCGCTAGCTCGCCGATAACTAGATTGCCAATTGCACTGTTGCCAGAACAGCCAATTTCCAACTAAACTTAGCCGATTTTGGCTGTATCTAGCCGAAAAATATTTCGTTTAGCTGATAGCCAGAAAAACCAGCCGATTAGGTTAGTTGTTTCGCTGTTTTTGGCTGATTTTCAAGTATTATCAAAATTATCATCATTGTTGTTATTACTATCATTATTATTATAAATATTATCATTATTACTACTTTAAAACATTTCAAAGTATTTAAACATCTCTAAGCTATTTTTAACAGCTGGCAATAGACAGACTGACCTATAATTGGTTTGCTAGGTCTTCCTCAAGACAGCAGGCATATACAGTACTAACTCATTCAAACTTATAAATGATGGCCATGAGCGCCTCAAGATTGTGCAAGCCTCCCAAACCTGGTGGTTGTGTACTGGTTCTTCAGTACAAAGATTGTGACCAATGGTTGAAGCTAAAAACTCATTTTAGCCTAACAAAATCATGTGACCAATGGTTGAAGCTAAAAACTCATTTTAGCCTAACAAAATCATGTGAGAGGTGTTATACGTCAGAAATGCTTCATGCCTTGTACTGTGATTAATTTAATCATACATATTTGGTTTTTCTAAAGTCAGTCTTAAGTGAGGTTCAGAGAGTGAACAAGATTTTTTAATATAATGACTGTGACCCCGCAAAATTACTGGATGACTTGATGACCCTTTTGATTGAGATTTTAGTGAAGAAATTAATACTTCCTGCAAATTGGCATCGGATAGATCCATTTACTTGTAATTAGGAAGAGTACATAGTTCCTAAATTGTACTTAGGATATGAAACGGAAAATCTGTTATCAGAACTTCCCAAACATCTGCCTGAGGATCGAGAAAAAAACCTAAGAGTGTGGTGTTCTAAATTTTTGATAATTCTAATCAAAGAACTTCGAAATAGACTACCTGATAATGTGCAAGTACTGAAAACTGTCACTGTCGAGTATAGAAAACACACTGCGTGTAGTGGAAAAACACTATTGTCCCACTCTTAGAATCACCAAGTATAAATCTAGAAAATATTAACTAAAATTGAATACTAGTGGTTAAACATAACTCTCGTGAAATGGTGTGAAACGAAGGACACTAAAATTTGGGCGGAGGTCAAGACTTATAAAGATGCAGCGAACATAAATCCTTTTGAAGAGCTTTCATCTGTTGCTTTGACAGTTTTGAGTTTAACCCCATTCCAATGCTGAAATTGAAAAGTTTTCAGTCAAATGAATCTCGTCTAAACCAAATTAAGAAATAAGATGAAAACAGACACAACAAATGCTTTGCTTCATAGACGGTATGGCCTGAACAGAATATCAGAAACTTGTGTGACATATGATTTTTCAAATGCTGTACTTGATCGAGTAACCAAGTGAAAAGTATCATGGATCAATCTGGAACCTCAAATATGGAAGAAGAGGATGATGATGATCTGAATATCTTTTTTGCAAGATGTGTAAAATATAAAGAAAAGAATAAATATGTACATTTATTAATCTATAGCCACCTGCTATTAATATTTTTTGTAAGATTTTTCTGTCAATTTAAGAACAGGATTTTCTTTGGTTACATTTATTAAGATGCAGTAGATAGTTTTTTTTTTTAAATTTTGATTAAATCGGAGGAAGGGAATATTACTTTGCCTACACATTTCATGATGCAGTAAAATATTTGTTTATTTTTGTACCAAAATAACAAATGAAATTACTTTGCCTACAATTGAAGTGTAAGACATAAATTCTTGTAAGATTCTTGAGATGATGTACATGAAAATTAACATATAAATTTAGCCTTTTTTTTTAGCCATTTACTACAGAATCTAGCCGATTTCAGGGCTAGTTATAGCGGGTTTCGCTATGAATCATCTGGCAACACTGGCCACACCTCCCACATTTCCACCACAGATGAAGCTTCATAATGCTGACTCCCCTACTGCTGCTACCTCCGTGGTCATCTAAGGCACCGGAGGAAGCAGCAGGGCCTACTGGAACTGCATCACAATCGCTCGCCATTCATTCCTATTTCTAGCACGCTCTCTTGCCTCTCTCACATCTATCCTCCTATCACCCAGAGCTTTCTTCACTCCATTCATCCACCCAAACCTTGGCCTTCTCCCATCAACTCTTGTATTTATCACCTTCTTTAGCAGACAGCCATTTTCCATTCTTTCATTATGTCCAAACCACCTTAACACATTCATATCCACTCAAGCTGCTAAATCATTTCTTACACCTGTTCTCACCCTCACTACTACATTCCTAACTTTATATACTCGAGATACACCAGCCATACTCCTCAGACGCTTCATCTCAAACACATTCAATTTCTGTTCTCCGTCACTTTCATTCCCCACAACTCCGATCCATATATCACAGTTGGTACAATCACTTTCTTATGCAGAACTCTTTACATTCATGCCCAACCTATTCTTTACCACTCCCTTCTCTGCCCCCATCCTTCATTCACTCCTTGACGTACATCTGCTTCCACTCCACCATTTGCTGCAACAACAGACCCCAAACACTTAAACTGATCTGTAATTATGCACTACAGAATCCATTGTGTCAAAGGAAACAAATGGATATTTTCACTACATTTCTGAATAATAAAGTTCATTATTACTTACAAGTAATTTTGTTTCTTGTTATGGCTATTTATTGGGAATTATTATGGAAAAGTAGTCAGTTTAATAAATAGTTTTTTTTTTTTTTTACACAAAATCAATGCTTCACCATGCCTTTGATTATACATAGTAGAATACTTGTGTTAAAGGAAACTAATGGATATTTTCATTACTTTCCTGTATAACATAAAGTCCATTATAACTGATGAGTAGTTTTATATCTTTCAATGGCTATTTGTCCTGGAATTATTACTGAATAACGAAGTCACTTCAATAAATGTAAGGTTTTTTTTTTACAAATAAAATCACAGGGCTTTACCATTATTTAGAGGAAATATCAAAGAAATCTCTTAAAAAATTATTCCATAACTTCCTAATGAATAGAGAAAATATTTTGGTTTAGTGTGAAACAATAGAAAATAAAGCAAACTTTTGAGAAAATGTATTCTATAATCAGTAGTAAAACAAATAAACATGGAAATGTTGGTTATTATAGAGTGATCATGTATATCAATGGTAACAAATCTCATATACTGTATTAATGTTGAGAAATTACTCTATTACTATACTTATTTGATATTAAAGAAATGTTGTATGGGAAATCTAAGCGACTGCTCTCTTGGTCACATACTGTGCACATGATTTCAAATTATATTTAGAAAGGAAATACAGAAATCTCTTGTAAAATTTCTAACTGTAATTAATAACGTATCAAAACTGTAATAATGTAAATGTGATGTCATTAGTCTGTACAAGGAATGTTCAAAATAGCCATATGTATGTGGTTATGCCAATATTTATTCTGCTTACTTTTTCCTATACAAATACTGTATAAATGATCGTCCTTTAATTGGATTATGACTTGGACCAAGCTAGAATCATAATGCTATTAAGAGACTCAAAGTTTGTACTGTATATAGTTTGGAAAATTTTAAGTGTCAAAATTTTTTATTGATAAATTTTTTAAAAAATTCTAGAACCAGCAATGTGTTTTCAATATATCAATTAACTGAACACTTTGGATGGCATTTTGTTTTTATGCCAAAAATTCTATGTGCCTTTAGGTAAATTTTAAGACTGTGAAAACTACTGTAATGATTCATTTCAATGAACTTTCCCTGATGTTCAAATTACTTGTCTATGGAAGCTAAATTTTATCAGCATTTGCCTCTAAAACATGAATAATTTCCTGAATTTCCTTTCAATAGATTTACACCTCTAGTAAAGTAATGAGACAGTGTAGCAGCTCATGGCAATAACCGATGGATTGTGCTAGCCACAGTCTTTGTTTTTCAGTCACCTTTGATCTGACAATCCGTAGCTCAAGTTTTTTGTCGGATTTTAGCTTTTAACCATCGTATCTTATCTCGCCAATGTCAATCCTATTGGAGGACGTTATCAATTGCTTCTTTTGAGGTCTTAATCTTAGCACTGAGGGCCTAGGGTGTGTCTTTGTTGAAATGTGTTCTGTTGTTTGTAGTGTTGCCTCACATTGGGCATTCATTGTTGGTGGCTAATCCTCATTGGGGATGGTTATCTCCAGTTTTGTCCACCTTCATCCTTGCTCTGTTTATGATTACCCAGTCTTCCTGATAATGGTTATTCTGCTTGGCAGCACCTCGTTTAATAGCCATTGGTCGCTTTCCCACCACTTTTATAGCCTGTGAGCAGCTGCCCAGTTTATTTCTAGTCCATCCATTGTTGCCAAGCCTTTGCAGTATTTTTTGCTTCCTGATGATTGTGGAAGGGATGGCTGGGGTCTTTAATTTGTTTATTCTTTTCATTTTTTACTAGATTTTCATGTCGGATATGGAGTGGTGGGATGCCAGCCACTTTGTATAAAGATTGCATAGGTGTTGATTTAAGGATGGTCGTAATAATCAGACATGGCTTGTTTAGTTAAGAGATGTCTTTTTCTGGATTTAATACTACTACATAGATTATACAGGGAATAGTTTCTGGGCAATCATGAACCATATTCTCACTAATTCATGTTAGCTACGAGATTGGGACTTGAGTAAACATTGTGACGAGTGCGAAGGCTGCACCTTGTGTTCCTCTTTTAGAGAATTGTTTCTATGGTTGCTGACCAAATAAAAAGTCTGAAGTGCAAAAGGAAACTTTGTTTTTACTTTAGGGGGAAATCCAGAAAAGGCTAAAGACTAGGCTAGTTGAATATGTCAGAGATGGTGATAACACGGTTGCACTGTGCATTGATAAAGGAAATCAAATACAAAAGCTTTTTTCTAGATTACAATTTAATCTCTACCCTTGAACCAATTTGTAAAGCCAATGGACAAAAATCTTATATGTGCAGTTTGGAAGATGGTTTATTAAAAAAAAAAAAAAATTTGGATTTTGTGGTAATGAAGTAGGAAGTATTCTTGAAATACTCCACTTTGCAGATTCATAAGTTAGATTTATTTCTAGTATTATAGAAATTTGGTCTTGGATTATCTGACCTTTTTATATAAAGCTGTCACAAGATAGCAACAATTTTTGTATGTTTCGTGATTTCAAGAGAAGAAGAATTATGCGCCTCGATGTTTTTGTATGTAAATAAGATATCGTAGTAGTTCAAGTAGATAAAGCAGTTGCTCAAAGTGACATGTTCACTTTGTAAGGATATCCAAGTTTCTGCCTGTTGAGATCTAGTGTTCTTGGAATTGTACCCAAAAGAAATCCTTCGGTATCATTGATACATTTTGATTCCACTTACGTAGGCATTCCAGACTCCAGAGATTTATATAAGAACACAGCAAAGGCACGGATTTTTCAACTAGAAATTGCAATTTATCTGGAATTTTCCAACATGTTATTCCTAGTCTACAAAGATTGAGGGGTTAAAAAAATTATAGATGTCTCAACCCTCAAAGTGTTTAAGAGTTTTCAGTTTTCTATGGAAATTCCCTAAAAAGTTCTTGGAGCGATTAAAAAAAAGATTTTCAATTGATGCACATTTTCACATTCCATTTCTTCAATTCGTGGAAGTACTTTCGTATCATCAATGAGTCCGAGATTTACCAATTTGAGTTCTTTTTTTGGTTTTGGGACGTACCTTCAAGTGTTCACCAAGATGATGGCTCCTTTTCAAATGAGTCGAGAAATCTAGGGTAAGAAGTCTTTTATACCCGGAAAATTGGATATTTTGTTATTTGTTTGAAAATATTCAGATTCAGCAAGTGTGTTGTTGGCCAGGCTTAAGGAACTGTTGTGGATGCTGGTCAATTTTAAGAAGTATCTTTTGCTTCCAACTCTGTAGATCTACTGTATATTTGGGAATGGTCTGTTCCTATTCCAGTTTTTCCATCTGAGGAAAGGATTTGATCTTCTAATCTCTAGTTGACAAATATTAGAAGGTTGAAGTTTTTTATTCAATTGTGGCTGAAACTTCTAGGGAACATTATTTCCATAGAAAAACTTTAGATGACAATTTTCCAATTTTACCTTGATCTACTTTGTAACAGAATAATTGATCTAGATGTTTCAATTTCTGTGATAAAGAACCAATTGCAACTTAGATGATGGGACAATTGCAGTGGTAATCCCAGGGAATTTCCTTGGAAATGAAAAGCCCAGACCTTTCCCTGTTTGCAGAAATTACACACGAAAGATGGAGGGCAACTAAATCTTTTACATCCTTCAGGGAATTAGTTGTCACAAAACTCAACTAAGTATCAATTACCTAGAGCTTCTAGCAGTATTCAAGATTCTTTAGGAACAGGAGCCACTGGTTGAAGGGAAGACTGTGGCTATGTTTTCAGACGATAAGAATGCTTTGTGTTATATCTGGAAATAGGGGGAAAAGGGAATATTGGTAGATCAATTAAGTTGGAAAACTCTGATTCTTACCAGCAAACTGTCCCTACACTCGTCCATGCTCTACAATACGACAAGAAATTGGAAAATGTTGGGGTTGATTGACTGTATGAATGTACAGTAGATGCTTCTGCAATGTCTTTATAGAATGAGATAGAGATGTTTTGTTCACTTATTCTAGATCCCTTCCCACCAAATTTAGATACCCTGTTACAAGCTGGTCAAATCTGGGATGATACTTATTTGCAAGATACGCTATGATTCGACAAGTGAAAAAGTGTAGAATTTCTACAATCAGCAGGGTGATACGTAGCCCCCCACTGTCCACGAAAGAATTGTTTTCATAGATTTGTGGCCTCTTATTATTATAGCCAAGAAGGGTGCAATAAAAACCAGTCTTCTCAGGCAACCAATTTCGAAGGTGGTTCATTTAGCCCATATTCTCAGGGTTTTTATTGCCCTCTAGATTGGCTAACTCCAAAAAAAAAAAGGTACTAATCTGTATATAAAAAACTGGAAAGATTGATGTAAATTTAGAAATGTATATTAACCCTTTTACCCCCAAAGGACGTACTGGTACGTTTCACAGAAGCCACCCCTTTACCCCCATGGACGTACCGGTACGTCCTTGCAAAAAAATGCTATAAAAATTAGTTTTCCATATTTTTTGATAATTTTTTGAGAAAATTCAGGCATTTTCCAAGAGAATGAGACCAACCTGACCTCTCTATGACAAAAATTAAGGCTGTTAGAGCAATTTAAAAAAATAACTGCAAAATGTGCTGGGAAAAAAATAACCCCTTGGGGGTTAAGGGTTGGAAATTTCCAAATACCCCGGGGGTAAAAGGGTTAATACATTTCTAGTTTGGATGTTTAGATTTTTACTTTTTCTTTTTTTATGAAAGACAGAAAATTTCAGTTATTTAGGAATATAGAGTTGTTGATGGGAGTGTGATTTCTGGTGTTCCTCGGTAGTGTTCTTGGTCCATTACTTTTATACTACTGTGTAAATACATGATATGTTTGGCTAGAAAATAAGCTTATTGCATATGCCAATGATGCTACTCTGCCTCAATTCTATCTCCTGAATATAGATCTGGGGTTGGTGAATCATTTGATAGATATCTAGGTAAAATTAGTACAGGGTGCAAATTATGGGGCATGAAGTTCCCAAACAAAACAAAATGTATTGTTGTAAGTAGGGCATAGACAGTTGCTCCTCAACATCCGGATCTTGGCATTGATGTTTCTTAAACTTTATATGACCCTCTCGGAATTTTAGGTGTGATTCTCAACAGCAAGTTTACTTTTGAGAAACACTATTTCTGTGTCGTCATCATCATCATCTCTGCCTACGCCTATTGACGCAAAGGGCCTCGGTTAGATTTCGCCAGTCGTCTCTATCTTGAGCTTTTAAATCAATACTGTACTTGTCCACTCATCATCTACTTCACACTTCATAGTCCTCATAAAGGCCTGGGTCTTCCAACTCTTCTACTGCCTTGTGGAGCCCAGTTGAAATTTTGGTGAACTAATGTCTTCAATTTCACAAAAAATTGGCTTGCTGAGAAAGTCTTAAGATTTTTGGTGATCAATCTAATCTGAAGAATTGTTTTAATTCTTTCTTTCTTTACCTTATTTGATTATTGTTTTCCAGTCTGGTCTTCAGCTGCTGATTCTCATCTTAATTTATTGGACAGGAACTTAGTCTACAAAACTTTTTATTCCTGATCTAGATATTAATCTCCGGCACCATCATTCAATTAGTTCTTTATGCATGTTGTTAAGGTTTTTCATAATTCTGGATAGTACCTTCTTGTGCGTAATACTAGGTATGCAGTTAATTCTAATGGTCAGGAATTCTCTATTATGAGGCTCAATACTACACAGTATTCTAGAAGTTTTATTCCACCTGTGGTCAAGTTGGGGAATTATCTTTGTAATCGGGTAGTTGGATTGGTGTTACTTCAAGAAGTTCAAACTTGCAGTATACGTTTTCATGTTGAACAGCCTGACATATGTCTTTTATGATTTATATACAAAGATGTTTTAATGTTTCTGTTCTTATATTTCATTTTAATTGGTCATTACTTTTCATACAGTTTATTTTTCCTTATTTCTTGGTGAGTATAAGAACGTGATATTTGGTGTTCCTGAGGGTAATGTTCTTGGGCCATTACTTTTCATACTATATACACGTAACATGTGGTTTGGCCTAGAATACAAGCTTTTTGCATACGATGCAACTCTCGTTGCCTCTATTCCATCTCCTGAATGTAGATCTGGGGTTGCTAAATCCCTTTAAAGAGATTTAGCTAAAATTAGTGCATAATGCAAATTATGGGGCATGAAATTCAAACGGATTTTGACGTAGGAAAAATCTATTTTTGGGATAGAGCCACGTCGTCCTGATGGAAGGTCCTTCCGGCAGCTTCCTACTGTATAATATTTCTGTGAGTGATATTACAAGAGAATTACCGTCAGGTATCACGGGGTGCTAACCCCCGGAACAACTATCCTAAGATATTGTGTATAATTGTGGACGTATCCGTCGATAACCATAGATATCTGCACCCCAAACAGACTCTACCCAGTCTAGGAATCTAAGGAGAAAAGGATAGGTGAGGAACCGTTACATATCCTCTCCCCTCAAAGTACTGCCCATCTCTGATGAACCCATTCCTTTTGTTCGCAGCGTTCCTACTTCGTTGTAGTTTTTTGGGTGCCCTTTTTCAGCTTTTTTGGAGTAATTCCTTGCATGATGGCTTCCTCTTCGTCGTCTTAAGTTAAACACTTACAAAACTCAAAAGTATGATTAAAAGTAGGTTAAGGATAGTTGTGCTATATCCAGATCTCGGAATTAATAATGTTTCTTTAACTTTATACAACTCTTTTTAAATTTTTGTGTGATTATTGATTTCATATTCAATTTTGAGAAACACTTTTGGTCTGGTTCTTTAATTGCACAAAAATAGGCTTACCGAGAGTGAGTTTTCAGAGTTTTGGTGATCAATCTATTTTGAATAAATGTTTAATTCCTTCATTCCGACTGATTTTGAGTATTCTTCTGTCTGGTCTTCAGATGCTGAATCTCGTCTTGATTTGTTGGACATGGACTTGCGGACTTTTAAAGTTTTTATTCCTGATCGAGATATTAGTTCTTTATGCATGTCTCATAAGATATTTCACAATTTTGACCATCTTTTGCATTCATATCTTCTCAGACTGTACATCCTGTACGCAATACTAGGTATGCAGTTAATTTTAATAGTCATGCCTTCATCATAAGTCTGTTGAACATATCTCTTTATAGTTTATATACAAGTCTATTTTAACGCAGCTACTGACCTTAAGATATTTTATATTCTTTATTCATTATTTTTCGTATAATTCATTTCCATTCCTCACTGGGTTATTTTTCCTTGTTGGAGCCCTTGGGCTTTTAGTACCCGGCTTTTCCAACTAGGGTTGTAGCTTAGCTAGTAATAATATTTTTTGGTCTGGTTAATTTATATTTTTCTTAAGATCTATGGTTTTGATTGTTGTTCCTGTTAAATTGCTTCAACAATTGGTTAGAACACGGCGGCAATGGTTTTGGTTACATAGTGTTGAGGTACATGGGTATGTAATTAGGTTAACGTTAAGTGTTTATATTGTTTTAAAGTTATAAATGACCTCGATTTCCTAATGTGGCGATCAATCTTCATCAGTGTGGATATGTCGGCATTGGATTCAAATTTATGGCCTGATATTCTTATACATTTCTACCCTCCTCCTACTGACTTATGTCAAGAAGATACAAAATAGCTGAAATACAAGACAGCGGCATGCACAAGCCATCGGTTATTACTGTTAACTGCTAGCTGTTTCCTGTTATTTTACTAGCGATATAAATCTATTGAAAGGAAAGAAACCAGGAATTTTTTTAGTTACATATAATTGTCAGTGAAGTTGAGTTTCCATTCCATGTAGAAGCAATTTGAACATCAGGTGAATATAGAATAAAAATTTTAATTGAATTCTGTATTTTAAGAGACCAACTTACCATTAATCTAGACCATACTGAAATGTAAATGGTAAAATTGAATACATAGTGAATTTTACCTTACAAATAGGTACCATTTTGAATGAGCCGTTTAAAATAGTCATTGAAAATTATGAATCATTAAGGGATTATGTATAAAAATGATAGCCTGTAGTATTCTATTTTGAACAAATGTAGAACATTTTATGGATAGAACTTAAAATACCTGTTTTTCTTTCTCTTAAAAATTGTGTAAATATTTTCAACTATTTTGTTACTTAGAATATTGTAAAGTCTTTCAATGAAATGATTTTTAAGTCTTAAGTGTGCAGTGAATCTCAACAATTTTGAGACAAAATGTCTTCTTATAGATTAGTGATTGTTTGGTGTTCAAAAATTGAGTTGGAGGAGTATAATTAATCTAACTTGGTGAATAAGTGATATCAAATCAGAAGAGATTTGGGTCTTGGAAGTCATACTTTTGCAGTATTTGTTTGAAAACATTCATAGACTTATTTTTGTATTTCCATTGCAACTTATGTAAATTGTATAATTTTTAAAAATAAGCTATTGATATGCTATTGTGCTTAATGAACAATGCATAGGAAATTATTTTACTGCTATGTACTATGCAGAAAAACTTTTTTTGGCAATGTAGGCCTACTATGCAAATAAGCTTTTAATAATTGTATAAAGATATTTTAGAGAAAACCAATAAAAAACAAGAACTTAATAACCCACTTTTATTTTCCATGAAATTACAGAGGTAAAATATACTTCATAAATTTTTTTTTTTTTTTACTTATTTTTCTTTATCCAACACATAAGTGTCCCCCCCAAATAAGGGGCTGACCTCACAGAATTGCATTTTCTGGCTCTAGAGAGCTCTGCCTGCTACCCTGCTCACCACAAAGCCTATGTAGAAGTTGAACGGTCTCTAAATCACTCCTGTGAAGAGTGGTGGTGACATTGTCTCTCTCGGAATGCCAAGTTGAAATGCTAAGTGACAACTGTTTGCTTTCTGTAAACAGCTGTAACTGGGACACCTTCCAGTTGGTTAACATTGGCTGTAATATGTATATTGAAAAAGCCTGATAATAAAAGTCATTTTAGGAATATCATAACTTTAAACTCTGTCCCTGTCATTTTGAAACATTGATAGAGTAAATATTTAGGTATAATTCAAAAAGGTGTTAAAATATACCATAGAACCAGAGACTGTCTTTTGACATCAGACTTCAAGAAAACTCCCGAGTTGTAACTAAACCAAGAGTTGGCTTTATAAAGTTCCATTTCACTAAGAGATTTTCCTTTGCAAAATCATGACTCTATCTACTGTATAGCAACAAATGGAATTAAGATTTTTAAATTCTTTCAATGACCTAAAGACATATCTAACTACAGTTTCATAAACCATCTGAAGAATGTTACCAATCATATTGAATCCTGCTGAACATTATAACTAATATAAATAACAATACCTGAAAAGTTCTTGGATAATATTACTATAGATATGAACTATACCTCCTTTCCATGAGACATTTTATAATAGGAAATCAGTTTTGTTGTGTATCCTAACCTAATGATACCGTGCATAGCCTAGGATCTAAGTAAAGTTTAGGAAATATAGAATATACAGAGCACAGAAGAACTAGCCGTAAATCTACCACACTTCCTTGAAAGCAAAATAACTTCAACAAGCAGAATGCATTCAACTACTGTACATGAATGTATAATTGTCAAAGTAAGAATGCATCTTAATACAACTTTTAATTTCAAGCAAATGTATCCCTGCATTCAAGATTACTCTGATTATGAGGAAAATATTTGTCTATTTTCAAGCAGATATATATCTTTAATTTGATCCAAATAGGAACAGTTTTAGCTCAATTAAACTTATGAAGTTGGATAAACAATATTGATTTAAATGATTAATTCAGTAAATAACCTGAAGATTATATCATTGTATAAGTTAAGAACATCATAAAGCCACTAAATCTAAGCAAAAAACTGACTAAACTCAAATATTTAAACTAATATCTTACATTACTTGGATACAACTGGCAATAAAGTAGAAACTTGTCAATGCCATCCCTTATTAAATGCAAAAATCAGAAATGAGCAGCAATAAAAGCATGAAAATTACCCTTATAAAACCCTGAATGTGAATGAATTATCATTAATGTTCAGACATTCATAGTTTACTTTAGTGTCCCAAGTCACCACTGAGGACAGGAGTCCTTATTTCAAATACAGTTTATTATACCTGGATGATAGAAACTCCCTAGAAAGCAGTAAGACCAAATATATGACTAAGGTAAATTTGTGCGATGATTCTCAAATGCGTAAAAGACTTCGGAAAAGGGGATGACATCAAATGCAGGGTACTGCCCTGACACCCCGGCTTCACCCCAGCCAGTTATGTGCCAGATCGGACTGACGTCGCATTCCCCAACACCGACGAGTTAGCACAGGCAGCACATCCTTCTAGGTGGGACTGAAAGACAGTCATTGGTACCAAGGTAACCTTAAATACCAAATTGCAGCTATCAGTCCCTCCCTTGGAGGATGACTACCTGACCTTTACATTAAAATATTTGTATATAGTAAATTTATTTCCTGCATATTCTATAAACCAAAAGATAAAAAGACCATTGAAATGTGCCCTTTCATATTGCGGTCTTTTGAGCAAATGGCCATTTCAATTGCCAGACTAGCCTTAATTTTCTATATAGTACTGTACACCTTATAAAATGATTGCCATTTTCATTCTGAGGTACTGTATATCACCAAACTAAATTCTGTCTCAAAAATTAAAAAAGGAACCTAATGCAATATTAAGCCCATCATTTTTTAAACCCTCATACTGCAATATACTTATGAAAAATAATTATGACAAATTAATCAGGGATGGATTATTATATAACCGGTACAAAAAAAAGGAAGTGTTCACAGCAAATTCCTTTCCAGCAAACTAAGATAAAATATAGCTATTCTTAATTACCCTCAAGAAGCTTCCATTATATTCATCCAAAGGTGAGAATATAATACAAGCACCTTAAATACAGGTTAAATGTACACGGATAATCCAATCTCATTCCCTGTCAACAAAACCTGAGCAATGATAATAAAGATCAGTCCTAAAGCATATCGTACTTGTGTGATTCCTCAATAAACACACATAAAAGTTCAACTACCTTAGAATTACTGTGAGACCATAAAGGAACACATCAAACAGATCAAAGCTATGAGGAGAACCTGAGGCAAATGACTGATAAACAACACATTGAGTTTACCACTTGCTAATAAGCTTGAGACTTGTGGCAATCAACTTCAACACATTGAGTTTACTGTTTGCTAATAAGCTTGAGACCCGTGGCAATCAACTTCAACACATCGAGTTTACCACTTGCTAATAAGCTTGAGACCAGTGACAATCAACTTGAAGAATGACACATTTCCAAAATTTGTGCAGATAATTTTCTAACCAAGAAAGATAGCACTGAAATGTATTAAAGTTACCCAATTGGAAAGTCACGCACTATGCACAATTCTGTGTCCACAAGAATAGCTCCACATGGGAATGAACTATACTTTACTCCCCAGAAACAAGAAGTTTTCATTTCAAAGAAGTAAAGACAATGCAAGGGTTTTATCAATAGGAAATTAGCAATCAACATCTACCAAATGTTCATGCAATACCCTTTACCCTCATGTTTCTTTTGTTCATAGACAACAGACTAATACTTTCTCGAATGAAAAGCAAGTCTAAAATTAGTTGCCAGAATAACGAATAATCACTTGCCTACAACCAGAATGATTAAACAGTCCATGTTTCAGGTAAATAGATCAATTCAAAATGTGGAAACCCGCTAAAGATAGCATACAAGGACACATTCTGAATTTATACATTTATCACCAAAGCAGAAAAATGAAAGTACGCTGTACTTTCAACACTAAAAGAATTCAGTGACAACTGGCAGTAAAGTCAACTCATACTGGAGATTACTTAATAACACCTCTAATCTAACAATAGTAATGAGAAGATAGCAAATTGTAAAGTTATAAAATGAAGGCAAAACCCTTCAACCACATTCCACCACTAGGGACATTCCCAGTGAGTTAGCAGTAATAGCTTATTTTCTTGCAACAAATTTTTGGAACCCAGATACAATGAACAGCTTATAGTGTGCAAATCATTACTTCTTCCAGAGGCCTATTGACACTGCTGTGATCCAAAACACACAACAATACAACAGGAAAAATGACCTACACCATCTTACACTCCTCAACTCCTAACCAGGATCTAAGACAAATATTTGCTTCATATATCTTCAAAGATTAGCAAGACATATTCATTCTTATTTGATCTTTATAAAATACGAATTTTGAACGGGAACTTGCTGTTATAAACTCCGGTCATTAGATATGGCAGAAATGGTGATTTCAATGAATTTTGCCCAAAAATAACAAAAGTTATCAAGTACTAACTGCTAAGGTAGAAACTGACTCAGCTGTTAAAAGATATTAAAATCCATCTAAAGTTCTAGCAGAACACACTTACTTACAAAGCAAATGTAGAATTCAAAATTCAAAGCAATAGCAAACGACATTTTGTACAAAGTGCTGTGTAAATGCCGATGTAAATTTCTTGGATAAATACAGTACTGTCCGGGTCAAAACACAAAGTACAGTGTCTTGATTTTGAGGATGGCTAATGGCACCAATCATCACAAGGAAATTTAACAACTACATTGATTTTCTTAGACAAAAGGAGGAAAAATCTAATAATATCTACAGTAAGCAACATGAAGAAGTACTGCAGATACGAGACAGTGAGGCAAAAAATCTACAGCCTGCTTGAGCACAAAAATACGCAAAGACCAGAGCTGCAGAACTCAAGAGAAATATGCATTGAGTTTCACAACAGAGTTGGGGATTTCAATGAATCTCCCTCCAAAATGACAAAAAAAAAATAGCAAGTACAAATTGCTCAAAGGGAAATTATCTTCCATGAAAAATTGCCAGCTATTGAAAGAAAATACAGTACTAGCAAAACTAAACTTATTTTCAAAGCAATCACAGAATTGAAAATCTAAAATAGAGGCAAAAGACATTCGTACAATAAGCACAGTAGAAAAATCCCTTGATCAAATACTGTACTAGTCAAAGCATAAGTAATCTCGATTCTGAAAATGGCTAACGTCACAAACAAACACAAGGAAAGCTGACAGCGATACAGCGATTCCGTTAGACAACAGGAGGGTACACCTAATGATATCCACATTAGGTAACATGAAGAAGTATAGAAAATATGAAACAGTGCATAAAAATAAGCAAAGACCAAAGCTACAGAACTCAAGAGAAATTTGGATCAAGACTCATTATATCACAGAAGTTCATAAACATATTAATACATGTGTTATAATTTTGTAAAGGTACAATGGAATTAAGTACTCCTTATACAAGAAAAGGAAATTCCATACAATGATGACATAGGGAAAAATTTTGGAAGGCAAATAATGAATATGACTAAGGCCTCTTATTTCATAGCCAAATATAAAAGTCCACATGACTTGCGGTCAAGCTGATAGGAATTTGATTTATGAAAGCATAACTCAAATAAAAGGAAGATTATTGGCAATATATTCTCTAGAGAAGAATGTTGAAAATACAGTAACCATATGCATTTGAGGTTTAGTTACATTTTAATTGTACCGAAACCATTGTTCTTATATCAGGAAATAGAACATAACATATAATATTTTCCTTCCTTAAATGGCAAAACTGCCTCCTAAACACAAAGATGAAAACACTTGGATAAAGAGAGCATAAGAGACTATAATATAAAAATCTGATCAAACCGGCAGTCTCTTCAACTGTCTTTCAATAAGCAGTATACAACTAATTGAAGGTAGCACTCAAAACAAACATTAAAAGCAGGTGTTGAGAGGAGCACCTAAACAAAGATATTATATAAAAATCAACCGTTTAAAAAAACATAAAATCTATGGAAAGCCTTTAACGCAAACCTTTTGAAATTAAGGTTTATAGAGAAGCTTGAAATGTGAGGACACACACTAGCATCTCCACAAGATTTGCTTAGAAAGGGCAAACAGGATGCATATACTGGTAGCTTAATCTTCTATCAGGAGGGATTTAGTCACTCATAGTAAACCAAAAGGTTATTACTCCTTTAGATCCTCAGGAAAAACACTCAAGTCTGGTTTAACAATGCAAGGAACACATACATATTCGTTACATTGCATAGAATTAAATCCATCCCAGATTTACCAAAGGTAACAGACAGAAGGGACCCTACCAATCCTTTGGACAAATGAAGACAAATCAGGACTATTTTGTGTCACGGCCACGATAAATACATCCTGGACAAATACTGTACAGGAATGAAGTTAAAAAATTAAATTTCTTCAAGAGGAGAAAATGAATCCTAACTGGCTCAGAAAATACAAGCTTGAAACATCTCCAGACTGGAAAGAAATCCAGAATGAATCTAACTGCACAAGTAAAACATTGGAAAAGGATTAAAAATGACTAAGTAACTTTAAAATCCTTTATCCAAAAAGATAAAAATAAAAACAATCATTTCTGGATCAAAAGACACTTCTCAGATGCAATATGAAAATCTTAATCATATTTAATATTGCAGTTTCTTTAAAAGTCACTCCAACTGCCTACTGGAAACGTCCCTACCCGACAATCTATTGGGCAGGGGTTTGAGACCCATTCAATAGTTTCTTGTAGTGTGTGTAACTTCATCTTCCTTGTGAGCTAGGAATGGGGGCTTTGGGAGAGCTGAGTTAACAGCAACCATTGTCTGGGATTCCCTGGTCCCTGGTCCAAGCTTGATGGAGAGGAGGCTTTGGCACTGATCATATGCAGATATGGTCAGTCTCTAGGGAATTGTCAGTCCCTTGCCTCTGTCTTTCAAGAGCAACTTTTAAACCAAGATTGTTTATGAAACTGAATTCAAAACAACTTCTTAGCAGAGGAATAGACTAAGCATTATACAATTTGACTTCCAGCCAATATGAAATTCCAAAAATTGTCCAAAAACTTTATGAACATCATTTAGTCCTCTTACTTTTCAATGTCTTTGATTTCAACTGAAACAATGGATGCAGGCTATTTCATAACCCTTTGCTAATAAGAAAAGCTTCCCATGGAAAATTCCTACAAAAAACTGAACAAAATTCTTTACACTTCTAAAAGAAAATGGTCTCAAGACCTGATAAGTATTGAAAGGTAAACTTCAATATTCATCCATTCTGCACAATATCTCCCAATAGATATTACAGTTCATGTACCATATAACATACAGTAAATGCAATCTCTCCAATATATAAAGAATAAGTCTTAAACTTCTGAATTAAAGTCTTTTGAACCGTCTAGTATTGACTGTACAAGTCAAGTCAAGGTTTTGCAACAGTTTTTGTAGCAAAGATGACAGAAGACACGCACATTTGTGGTACAGTATCAGAATAGACTATTATAAATCCTTATCAGGTTGCTAATATTTCCATTGAACAGTTATGAATCCCCGTTAACCATCAACTTTCTAGGCTTAGAAACACACTGGAATGTGTCAAAGGTATTAAAAAATCAACAATACAACACTGTGAGGAACAGTAAGATTATCTAACTCATCTCATGAAGATAATGTGAAGAGTTTTCGGTCTAAAATCTTAACACTTCAGTATACCAAAAAAACTGTTCACTCTTTTCATAACCTTTGGCACAACTTGTCAATCTGAACAGACTGGGTTTAACAAAATCTACATAAAAGGACATTTATACAAATCTAGACTCCAAATAAGGGATTTTGACGAAGGAAAAATCTATTTCTGGGGAGAGACCTGTGGCGGCCGGTGAAAAGAGTCCTTCTAATATATCTTTTTTGATAAAACCTTCCAATTATACCAGAGAAAGATAAAAGCATGGAATGCTGAGGTTACAACCCTCGCGCGAGCACCTTTTGGGTGTCGTGTATAAAGCAAAGGCGCGTGAAATCCACTATTCACAGGTTGTCTTCCATTTAGTTAATTCCTTCGTCAAAGGGATGGGCCGATACAAAGGCCCTAGCCAACCCACCAGCGCCACACCACCCACGCCCCGACGACAAACTTATGCATAACCTGACAAAATCAGACCACCTAAAACTAAGAAATATAGAAGACCAATGTCAAAATGAGGCTATAACTTCTTCCTTGACCAAACTTTGTTGAAACCAAAGCATTTATGAAATTTTGCTATGAATATCTTTAAAAATTAACACTTGGCTCTAGTTTTTCAAAAGTCCCTCCATGCAAATCAGACATTAAAGTCATGTCCTGTTTACAGCAAAGCTTAATACATATTAACGATCACACCGTAATAAACACATGACACAATTGGCAATCTATTACGACAATACAGTTCCACTTTCATACTCAATGGTACATTTTTTTCACTAGAATCTAATCTGGCTTGGCCAAATGTATTTGCTTCACCTTTTGGTATAGATCAGCTGGGAATTAATTTACCTATACAAAATAATTAATGAAATGAAAGTTTACTGCATCAAATCTAGGCAAAATGATGCAGCCATGTGCATGTTGCACTTTTCTTCAGTCGATTACGCATTCAAGAAACACAACACCCAACTGGACTTGGACATATATAGGGCGATACTGGACTTCTTTCTAAACAGTTTCTATCATCCACAATATAAAAAGAAATGTTCTGAAACTCTTCTGTGCCCTTCGTGGGACAAGTTGCAATTTTAAACTAAAAATACTTTACAATTAATGACTTTTGAACATTCCCATTCTGTGGCTTTCAATGTCTCTTAATATTCAACGATAAAATGTAGACAAGCTACTACTAATATCAGAAAAAAACAATAAACACCAACTTCATAAGCCTAATTAAGCTTACACTAAATTGTTCCTCCTCACATCAAATTAAGATATACATTGCAAGATATAGATATATTTTTCTGGGTAATCAATTCTTTAAATCATAAATACAGGGACAGACACTTACCACAAAAAGTTATTAATAAATTACATTCATATTTTGGGAAATTATGCATCCTACAACAGAATGTATTTTGTTTATTAAAGCATTTAAGTTTCAAAGCCAGTGTTAGATCTAAGGCCGATTATTTCGCTTTCTGGAGATTCTATTTAAAATAACTGAACTTATCATCAAGTTTATGCAATCACTTTAAGAGTCAGGCTACACAAATAAAACTGAATATCCTTAAAAACATAAGATGAAAAGGAAACTTTTTCACTTCTATGGTAAAATTATCCAACGACGGTACTACTTTACATCAGTTACGGTGGAATCAGGAAGGAGCCTTTCTGATTGGAAACCTTTCTTCAAATGGAATTTCAAACTGTAGTCAAAGGTCTCAGGTCTATTCAAGAACTTAAAAACTACAAATTCATTTGCTATCTCGTCAGTCATAATTCTAAAAGGAAACTCGACTCTGGTGTTAGCTAAGTGGAACTTCAAAATACAACTCTTTGCTAAGTTACAACTGCAACTCAAGATTTCTCTTAATACTTCCAATGCCCAAGACTATTTCTGGTTCTACAATATTTTTAAACACCTTTGAGAATAAAGTATAAGCTAATATTGTAACTCTATCAATACAAAAAAGATGACAAAAACAGTTTAAGTTATAAATATTTCTCGGCTTATGTATCGAGCAATTTAAAATACATGTTTGAGCCAATATTAACCATCTGGTAGATGACCCAGAAAGAAACTGCTTCCATTAAACAAAAAGTTTTCACATACCATTTCAATACAGCACCCCATTAAAAGAAAGACAGTGTCACCAACACTCACCAAAAGAGGGAACCAGAGACCATCCAGGGATTCTACACATGTGACTTCTGGTGGCGAGGCAACAGGGGTGACTCAAGTAGTGCCAAAACAATTCTCAGAGATCAGCCCCTTGAGGTGGTGGCACATGGGCCTTTATTTTTCGAAATACAATCTACATCTGGAAGAGAACTTCAACTTTAGATTTAAAAATACAAACATGTTACAAGGTTACAGAATACACTTATGTTGCATGGTTACAAAATTAAATTCCTTTGGTCATAAGTCTGGAACTATGAGGATCCTTTAATAGTACAAGAAATATCCTCTTAACCCAGAACAAAAAATACAGGAATAAACAAGCCTAATATAACTTTGCCTACATTTCACCTTCTGGATATTCTACGGATTTCAATGATTATTATGTTTTAAGCTAAAAGACAAAGTATCAGGATAAAGTATTGTCATAATGCCTTCTTGAACACCTACTTCTACTTACATACTTAAGATGATTATTACACTGCTATTTTAACCTCTTTGACTAGATACTGTAAATTTACATAAGCTTCTACTCTCCCAGTCATAGTAAAAAGTTAACTGTGTTCTTTTAACTTCATTGCCTGTACTGTAATTCACAAAAAAAAAAAAAAAAAAATTGACTTGCAATTACTGTAACTTATAAAACTAACTTATTTCTAACCACCTATATATCACAAATTTAGAAGTAATTTGCTTTTTTCCTAACTATACATAGCTGTAGTTCTTTACAACAGATAAAGAAATCAGCGCTAGGTGATATAAGGCTATAAAAACTTTTAACGAGGGATAAGTAACCCCCTGGTTGTTAATCAGTGGTAGTGGGGAGAAGCAGTGCCCACCCCTCTCACTCATACTTTTCTCCCTTTAATTGCAGTCGGGACTTTCCTCTGGGGGTTGGGCAGGTCCTCAACTTTCAAAAATTCAGAGCTGCAAACACAAATCCAACTAAAATCATAAATTTTAAAGATACTGTATCCAAAGTTTATAAATTGTAATAAGATAAAAAATACGGTAATAAAACAATATCATATCATTTAATACAGTAAGATAAATGACATTTGCAAAAACCTGATATCCATTTCATATGATACGGAACTATTTGTTGACTTTTGTAGCTGGAAATCGTAGGCATGGGATTCAGGTTAGGTATACCCTAGGCCAAACTTCAACAAAATTTGACTTACAAACAGCGTCTTGGAGCCTATTATGTTTGTAAGTCAAGGACCTTCTGTATGTGTGAAGAAGTAGAGGTTTGTACAGTTAGGAAAAATACAAATTACTTTCAAATTTGAGATTTGTTCCTACACTGTACACAAACCCTTACATTCTTTACAAAAGCAGACTTACACTACAGTGATTGGAAGTCCATTCAACTGGCTGAAAATGTTCCCAGGATTGCAACATCTGTGTATGATAATGCGAAGGATGTGCATCCACACCTCATTAACCAGTGGCCTCAAACTAACGTCTTCACTGCCCGAGTGAAGTGAATACGAGTGTTAGAACACAATTGTAACCATCAAGGCTACATACAGTGGTGTATAATTATGGGTTTGTGTTTATACATACAGAGAGCTGACCTCCCAATTCCCCCTCATCCAGATGATTGAGGATGTGACTTGAATATATGTAATATATCCTAGCTACAAGTCAAAAGGGGCTTACCTGCAGTCATAGGATTTATAGCAGGCAGTCTCCAGATGCTATGCCTCAAAGAGTGGGGGAAGATGCAAAAAAAAAATGGCTGGTCATTCCTTTTATATTCATCCTAGATTAACACTGTAACTACTACTTCTTCTTTCCTATTGTTATCCCTACATTAATGGGTCAGTTGCCTGATGTGCCCTTTCCAATGCCTTCTATCAAAGGCATCCTCTTCCACTATAGACATTGCTCAAGGCTGCGCGGTAGCCTTTCACGGCTGAGACGAAGCAGAGTTTTTCCTCCCAAAGTTATAGTAAAATCTCAGTTATTGGGGGTAGAGTAGCACTCAAAGAAGAGATACCCCATCTACAAAAACAACCCAAGAAGACCACCCACTTACTCTGGTAGACTAAGGTCGAGGACCTCCTGAGGTATTAAGACATCTGTCTCACCACTGGTGCCGAAAAGCCTTTCCCTGAGAGGAAATGCTAGATAACCTCCAGTTATGAAAATGTAGGGATGCCAGAGCCCGATGGTAAATCTGGTCATGGGGTTGGTATATGAGGTCTGGTAGCAAGGGAAGCTCTCTTGGTACTTCTATCAGAAGGTCAGGAAACCATTAATGTCATAGATAGGTTGATCTTAAAGCTCATCTTGTTGAGGACTCTCCTCAGCAGGCAGAACAGAAGGAACGCATAAATATCCAGGTGATCCATTAGATGTCGAATGGTGTCTTGGAAGATCGCCTGCAGGTCCGGTACTGGAGAGCAGTACACTGGGAACTTCGGTTCAGGGACACTGCTAACAGGTCTATTATCAGCAAATCCCAAAAAGTCAAAAGTTTGTCTGCTGTACGATGATCCAAAGACCATTCGGAAGCTACAATCTGAGCCAGTCGGTCTAGTTTGTCTGCCAAGACATTCTTTTTGCCAAGTATGAACCTGGCTGAGAGGGATACTGAGTTGTCCTCGGTCCATCACAGTATTTCGACAGCCAGCTGGCAAAGTTGCCATGAAATAGTACCTCCTTGTTTGTTTAGATGTGCTACTATGACTGTGTTTTCATTCAACAACATTACAGAGTACCCTGAAAAGAGTTGTTGGAAATGTTGAAGGGCAAAGAAGCTTGCCCTTGACTCCCGGAGGTCTATGTGGCATTGTTGGTCTAACTCAGACCATAGCTCAGAGACTATATGGTACAACAGGTGAGCTCCCACCCCTCTTTTGATGCACCCATGAAAAGCATCAATTCAGGGGAGGGAAGAGAAAGATCTACCCCTTTGAGAAGATTCAAGCCTGAGACCCACCAACTCGGGTATTCCTTTAGCTCTGGTCCCTGTTTTGAGACCAAAAGGTCTTCAATTGCCACTGAAGGGACTACATACGAAGATGGCTGTTGGGGACGAGGCATTCTAACAAAGCCAGGTGTCCCAGCAGCAGTTGCCACAGGTGAGCTTGTGGCAAAGAACAGGCCACAAACTTGCGTGCCACTTCCTTGAGTCTTTCGACTCTGATGCGATGGGAAGACTTTCCTTTTTATGGTGTCTATTTTCATACCCAGGCATACCAAACTCTGTCTTGCTCCTTTAAATTATACATACTACACATTCTTCTTATATCTGGACTCTCTTCCTTTCCAGTAGCGATATTCCAGTAACTCTTCTCTCCACCTTCATCTGAGTTCTTCCCAACAGTCTCTCCTCCTTCCTTTATAAATGCCAAAGTTCCTGGGAGGACTTCTCTAAGTTCACCATGACCACAAGATTGCGACAAAACTCAAGAAGCATGGCTCGGTCACAGAGAAGGCTCTCCACTGAGTCCGGCAAAACTAGCCAATCATTCAGGTAGTGGACACAAAGAATGGCGGTGGCATGAGCCCATGCCAAGACCAGAGTGATCACCTTGGTGAACACCTGAGGAGCTGTGGACAGACCTAAACACAACATTTGGAACTGGTATACTTTTCTGTAAGAAATGAATCTTAGGATCTGGTCATCTTGGGATCTGGAAGTAGGCATCTTTCAGATCGAATGTGATCATGAAGTCCCTCGGTCTGACTTCCTACCTGACCGTGGCTGTGGTCCCCATCTTGAAGGGAGTTTGGAGAACATACTTGTTCAAGGCTGAGAGGCTTATGAATGGTCTCCAGCCTCCAAATGCCTTCTCTGTGAGAAAGTCGAATGAAGAAGCCTGGGGACCCGTTGAGGACCTCCTGGAGAGTATCCTTCTATACCATGGTCTGGACTTCTACGTGTAAGGTAGACGAGAACATCACTGGTCGTGAGGTTAGTCTTTCCAAAGACAGACCTTGAGACAAGGTTGACACTGCCTGGTCTAATGGCCGGGGAGATTGATGATCAATCAAGATCTCATAATACTTATTCTCTCTCACAGAATAAGTATTTTCTCGCACAAATCTGCGAGTCAGCCTTAGCAATGAACCCGGCTGCCAATCTAGACCATGGTAACTCCAACTGTTGCCTAGAGGCACCTGTAGAGCGGCAATGGACATCAATCGCTGTGTTTAGAACAGGCCCTCCACGAGTCCATTAACTAAGCGCATACATGCAAGAACCTGTAAGAATACAGATTTTGACTCGACCTACACCTGAGAGGGACATCGCCGACCACTTGTACACGATCCAACCCTAGCAGGAGTGGAAATCCCCTCCTGTTGTGCATCCATCACCAATACCTCCAGTAAACTGTCCTTGGAGGGTGGACCCAAGAGTCCTAAGGACAGCCACAGAAGATGTAAGGTATCTTGAGACAAGGTATCCCCATGGGTGGGCTGTTCCTTCCACATCCCAATGGGAGGGAGGAAAAAGACTGAGCAGCAGCTTGACCGAGAGTCAACAAGCCATCACTCACCCTCGACAGTTCCTCAGAGGAAACTGATCTAGAGGAGTCACATATGAAGGTACCCAGGGTAAGGGAGAGAAGTCGGGACTTCTTCCACTTCCAGGAAGACCCTAAAGGCGAAGAATCCATTTTCAACTTCTTTCTCCTCCTGCCATACTGTTCCTACTGGGAGGATGGCCGCTCCCTAAATTCTGGGCAAAGGAAAGGTTGTGTGTAGGAGTGTCCTCTGCAGGCAAGACAAAGACGGTGGGGTCTGTGTCCTCTGGGACATGAACATGCAACCGGAGTGGGCTGCCTTGCCTAGGCAAATGTGCATGCTGCACCCTCAAGCATAGACACACCTGAAATGACATAAGGGAAAGTTTTCAATGTTTAGCAAAAGTCAGTTAACGAGAAAGGAGACGTCTGTCTTTCACCTCAGCTGAGATCAAAGCTGGAAAAGTATGAGTGAACAGGGGAGGGCGGGGTGCTTCTTCCCAATACCACTGATTAACAACCTGGCAGTTGCTTACACCTCATTATAAGGTTTTTTTAGCTGCATACCAGCTAGCGCTGATTTCTTCTGTTATAAAAACTGTAAGGTTTTGTATACAGCGTAGGAACAAATCACCTGTAGCAATTGTTCGCTTAGGAAGTTCAAACTTAAACGCAAACAAAATACTTGCAAAGACATCAAATAATTGACCTAATGCTGCATAATAAAATCTTTAAATTCAAGATAAAATAAAACTTATCCCATTAGCAACAACACCTTGAACAGGTCTACTTTTGAAACAATAAAATACCAGACTTATGTCAAAAGAAGTTTTACACAGTTATCTAAAAACTAAAGTTCTCTTTAACAGTATTACATCACAGTCAGTATGAAATTATACATCCTTTTCAACAAAAACAAAGCATAAACTAAATCAACTAAGTTGTACTATACTGCAGGAGTGGCCGAGGTCATAAATTTATAAAAATGTCTGCTAATAATATTTACATTGTTATATAAATAACCACAATTTTGAATTCAAGTGAACATTAAAAGCATAAAAAAGTATAGTTCTTGTACCAAATTTAAAAATGCTAACAAACATTTGTATACATAAATATTGGTTTATTTGGAGATTAAACCGGTTTCTGTCATAGGGTAATATAAAATAACAAATATAATCATACATAAAACTAAGAACAAATTTACTATCTTGAACAACAGAAAATTCTGATACATTTTATTGTTTCATGAATACAAACCTTATCTAAACTGATACTTTATCACTGGATTAAGCAGAGAAACTGAGATTCAAGTTGTTGCCTATTGTAGGTTGCAAAGTGCAGCAATCTACTTACACCAAACCTTGCCTTTAATAGAAAGTGTGCCTTCTCCACTAATCAAAGCATTTGCTCCATCATTTGTGTGTTAAATAAACACCATTTCAATCCATAGAAAGAGAGAGAACACTGAGCGAGAGGTAACATATATACAGCATTCAAAATTCAAGATTACTGTATATCATTTTCAAACAAAAGTTTCTGTACTTCTAATAGACTTTCTATACTTCTTTGCACTACTCTGGCTATCATTCATTCTTAATGTAAGAGGGAAATAAACGAGGATCTTTCCTATTGTACAGCAGGATTTAACCAACAAATAGAACTGGCTCGTAAGAACCAAATCTACCAAGCTATTCCAAAGTAGGGACCACTACAAGGCTGTTATGTAGTACTTCTAAGATGGTATAAATTTTTGGTTATCTTTGATCACCTATATATAATCAAAGTAAGTTAGTCCATAAGTAAACAACTTATGAAATATGCTGAAGCCATGAGGTCCAGCTAAAAACAGACCTCGGCATGATAGAAAGAAGCCCTAAATATCATGTTGTTTACAATTTGTTGAGCAGTTAACCTTTCCACTATTGCAGGAACAATCAAAAGTAATCATAATACATAACATAAGTATTATACCTCCAAGTCAGTATGCAATGAGTGTTGACCAACATCTCCCTTTACTGTACTGTATATTTCTTTAAGAATTTAACAGCAAACATCTGTCTATATACCAAGGCATTTCCCCCAATTTCGGGGGGGGGGGGGGGGTAGCCGACATCAAACAAATGAAAAAAGGGGGACCTTTCCTCTCTACGCTCCTCCCAGCCTGACGAGGGACCCAACTGAGTTTGGCTGGTACAGCAAACATGCTTCAATACATGTTGTAAGGACATAATTGATGTGAAAATCTTTAAAAGACTTCAGAGTGATTTACAAAAACACAAATAATTTAAATGTTTAGTTTCAGTATTAATGTCAAAACTGACTTCAAGCGATGATAGTCTTATTAGAGGAAAGTCTTGCTCTCATGCCGATGACTCAGAATCTCAACTGATTACCTGCGACAAAAGAGCCTTTATATTCTTTTGAAATCACAAGTGTTTCCCTGACAAAACCTAAACAAAACTAAGAGTTCCTGGAAAATTTTTCTTTTCAATAGCTAAAGTTGAACAGGGTCAGGATGCTCATGGGGGGCAAGGGTTGAATAGTGGTCTTGCTATACTGCCTGGGTTTTGCATTCAGGCCACAAATTTTTAAGTAATGAAAGGCTCACAATTCTCTTACATGAATATTCTTTGAAGTTATTCATTCTCCAGGGATATGAAACTAAAAGGATAGACAGTTAAAAGTGTAACCCTTTAAAAAATGTTAGTAGATCCTCTTGGTAAAATTCTTTAGGCAAGACAAAAGTTTAGTTTCAATATAAAAACACAACTTCAATAGAAGCTACTCTCTTCTCGAAGTGCAAATTCTAATTCCTCTGTTTACAGCAATACTTTATGTATCAGTTGTAAGAATACAAAAGTGGGAATGTTCTAGCTACATGAGGGGGCGGTTACTGTAAGGGACGAGTGCTATGAGTAATATAAACATCGACTACGGAGATCTTGTTGCAGAAACTTAAGATCGTGTAAAAGTGGAACAAGAGGACCTTTCTTTACATAATGATTTAATGCGATGTAACTGTTTACTGATAGTATGTCTTCAAGAGAAATGTTAAAACGGAAATGACGATGATTGTCTTGATAGGCTGATTGAAAAGATGACAGGAGAAAATAACAATCTAGTTCATGATAGTAGTACAACGGAAACAACAATACTTGTGTCGATAGGCTGAAAGGAGAAACTAACAATCTAGTTCATGACAGTAGTATAAAAAGATGTACATTGTTTCAAATGGATGAAACTTTAAATCTAAGCTAAGAAATCCAATAATAGAGGTCTTCATCTATTTCACATCTACAGTACCACCATTTATAGAGGTACTGTATACATACATTTGTGGATATAGAAATCACTACCTTTGGAATAATCCTGTACTGTACTTTCTACTTGGGCCAGCCAGAGAGAATGTACAGTATTGTCACTCTGGGAAAACATACAGAACTACAGCACAGAGATCTCTTTTTGACTTGTAAAGAATCTATGATACTGTCATACCTAGAATCTTCATTCATGTTCGTAATATGAGCCACTGTTGACAATCTAATATTATTGCAGCCATTCTCTTTATGAATGAATTGTAAAAGGTCTGCAAAGCCTTCCTGAATATCAACTGGATTCCAGCAAGAAAGGTACTGTACTGGAAAAGTTTACAGTACTCTGACTTTAAGGAATTGTGTGGCATTGGCAATTTGTGAGGTCAGATTAAAAACCAGAGAAAAAAACATTGTAATGTCAATGTAAAAAAAACTCTGGAAAACTGTACTCACAAATTACCAATGCCACACAACTCATTAAATGTATCCCAAGATTTATGGGCTGTCAGTGCAAGAGCCTGTGTCCCACACAAGGTGGGACAATTGTAAATGAACCATCTAAAGTTATTACTGAACACAAATACTGTGAAGTGTAATGCGGTGTATAGAAACCGTAAACTGTTCACAATTCTGTTCAATAAATCACCTTTGAAGATAATTTATCCTCTGGGAATAAAATACCATAATTAAAGGATATAAATTTCAAGCATGAGATACTTCTATGATGAAATTTTTAAAAATCTAGTAAGTCCTCTTCAAAAAACTTCTAAAGATGAAACTAAGGTCTCATTATGGAAGTTAGGTTTTTAGGATATGTGAATTCCATAACGTTACTAAATGCGTACATCAACACTTAATCAGGCTGGAGGGCAAAATAATATTCTACATCACTAACATGTTTGTTGTTCATCACACTACTTCAGATGTGGGATACAATTATGTATAGCTTAAAAATCAAATAATGAAGATCTCTTTAATTCTACACATCTGTGCAATCATACAGATATAGAAACTAATCTGTATTAAAGAATCCTCCTTTCTGCTTGGGAAATAAGCATGAATATGTTTTCATTCCAGGAAGACGTACAGAACTTAGAAAATGTCGACCTGTCAAGGATTTCTGATAGTTGTCATAAATAGATTCTCCATTCATGAGAAACTGCCAGCAATTCATCTAACATTGTTCAAACCTCTTTCCCTATGAACTAATCCTGAAAAAAACTTGAAAGCCATTTTGGTTCTATAAATGAGGGAACTCTTAGAAGAAAAGTTACTAGGTTTCTATGACAGTAGCAATCTTGGTCTCTTCAGGAAAGGTACTGGACAACTGCAGTACAGTACTCTGAATTGTCCTGATTCTGGCAATCTGTGAGGCTAGATTAAAAACCAGAGAATAAAACAAATATCCCCAAAATCTAGTAACTGTACTTACAAATTGTCACATAACATACGACTCGGAATGACTTCCAAGCTATTACCGAATAAAATTTCTGTTGTGTAATAAGATATGTATAAACTTGCTTAACAAGATTTCTACCTGAAGAAATTCTATTGTCTGATTACGCGTTATCGTTTCATTATCTTTGAACGAGATTTTGCCACTTCTGCAGTATATGTACAGTATCAAACCCTAATAGAATTATTAACAGGCAGAATACATTTAAAAGTAACTTAGAAAAATGGGATAAACCTTTATCCTTTCATACAAAATGTGAATATGGATACAAAATTCATTTATCAACGAGCTAGAGACTGAAAAGTTATATATCTGCTACAAAATTAATTGAGTGGGACCCAAAAATCACTTTACAGTATCTTCTTTTTAGATAAAAAAGGCTTCCCTCTAAGACTGAGTTAATTCCAAAAAGAAAAAAAACAGGAACATTTTTAAACGGGACATTTCAGCAAAGCCTAAATGTATTCTGCATATTAACAATATTATAAAAATACCTATCAAGCCCTAAATATTGCATAAAATTTTGATACACCTGAGGAACAGAATGCCAGGATATCTACTTAATAAATCACATGGAACTATAGGTGCTTTGTGCTGAATATACCTCATGAGACTAATTCTTCATCAGTAACTAAGCCTAGATTCATAAATCATGTGACCTGTGGAGATAGATACAAATAAATTAAAAAAATGTTATTTTTATTAGTAAAATAAATTTTTGAATATACTTACCCGGTGATGATATAAGCTGTCAGCTCTGCTGCCCGACAGAAAAACCTAGGGACAAAATACGCCAGCGATCGCTATACAAGTAGGGGGTGTACATCAACAGCGCCATCTGTCGAGCAGGTACTCAAGTACTCCAAGTAAACACAGAACCAATTTTCTCCTCGGTCCACTGGGTCTCTATTGGGGAGGAAGGGAGGGTCCTTTAATATATGATCACCGGGTAAGTATATTCAAAAATTTATTTTACTAATAAAAATAACATTTTTCAATATTAAACTTAGCCGGTGATCATATAAGCTGATTCACACCCAGGGCGGTGGGTAGAGACCAGCATTACATGTTTACATTATTATGAGCTAAGTATTTTGTATTTCATTTTAGCAGTTATTCAAAATAACAAACATAAAATAAATAAGTACCTGGTAAGGAAGTCGACTTGAACAATTACTCTGCCTTTTTAAGTACGTCTTCCTTACTGAGCCTCGCGATCCTCATAGGATGCTGAGCGACTCCTAGGAGCTGAAGTATTAAGGGTTGCAACCCATACTAAAGGACCTCATCAAAACCTCTAATCTAGGCGCTTCTCAAGAAAAGAATTTGACCACCCGCCAAATCAACCAGGATGCGAAAGGCTTCTTAGCCTTCCGGACAACCCAAAAACAACAATAAAAAACATTTCAAGAGAAAGATTAAAAAGGTTATGGAATTAGGGGAATGTAGTGGTTGAGCCCTCACCCACTACTGCACTCGCTGCTACGAATGGTCCCAGGGTGTAGTAGTTCTCGTAAAGAGACTGGACATCCTTAAGATAAAAAGACGCGAACACTGACTTGCTTCTCCAATAGGTTGCGTCGATTATACTTCGCAGAGATCTATTTTGTTTAAAGGCCACGGAAGTTGCGACAGCTCTAACTTCGTGTGTCCTTACCTTCAGCAAAGCTTGGTCTTCCTCATTCAGATGGGAATGAGCTTCTCGTATTAACAGTCTGATAAAATAGGATAAAGCATTCTTTGACAAAGGCAAAGATGGTTTCTTAACTGAACACCATAAAGCTTCAGACGGGCCTCGTAAAGGTTTAGTTCGTTTTAAATAGAACTTAAGAGCTCTTACAGGACATAAGACTCTTTCTAGTTCATTTCCAACCATACGATAAGTTTGGAATATTGAACGATTTTGGCCAAGGTCGAGAAGGCAGCTCGTTTTTGGCTAGAAAACCAAGTTGTAGAGAACATGTAGCCGTTTCAGATGAGAATCCGATGTTCTTGCTGAAGGCATGAATCTCACTGACTCTTTTAGCTGTGGCTAAGCATACCAGGAAAAGAGTCTTTAAGGTGAGATCTTTCAGGGAGGCTGATTGTAGCGGCTCGAACCTGTCTGACATAAGGAATCTTAGTACCACGTCTAAATTCCAACCAGGTGTAACCAAACGACGCTCCTTCGTGGTCTCAAAAGACTTAAGGAGGTCCTGTAGATCTTTATTGTTGGAAAGATCTAAGCCTCTGTGATGGAAGACTGATGCCAACATGCTTCTGTAACCCTTGATAGTGGGAGCTGAAAGAGATCGTTCTTTCCTCAGATATAAGAGGAAGTCAGCTATTTGAGTTACAGAGGTACTGGTCGAGGATACGGATACTGACTTGCACCAGTTTCGGAAGATTTCCCACTTCGATTGGTAGACTCTAAGGGTGGATGTTCTCCTTGCTCTAGCAATCGCTCTGGCTGCCTCCTTCGAAAAGCCTCTAGCTCTCGAGAGTCTTTCGATAGTCTGAAGGCAGTCAGACGAAGAGCGTGGAGGCCTTGGTGTACCTTCTTTACGTGTGGCTGACGTAGAAGGTCCACCCTTAGGGGAAGTGTTCTGGGAACGTCTACTAGCCATCGAAGTACCTCGGTGAACCATTCTCTCGCGGGCCAGAGGGGAGCAACTAGCGTCAACCTTGTCCCTTCGTGAGAGGCGAACTTCTGCAGTACCTTGTTGACAATCTTGAATGGTGGGAATGCGTAAAGATCCAGATGTGACCAATCTAGGAGAAAGGCATCTATATGAACTGCTGCTGGGTCCGGGATTGGTGAGCAAAATATTGGGAGCCTCTTGGTCATCGAGGTTGCGAAGAGATCTATGGTTGGCTGGCCCCAGGTGGCCCAAAGTCTCTTGCATACATCCTTGTGGAGGGTCCATTCTGTTGGAATTATTTGTCCCTTCCGACTGAGACAATCTGCCATGACATTCAAGTTGCCTTGGATGAACCTCGTTACTAGTGATATGTTTAGACCTTTTGACCAGGTGAGGAGGTCCCTTGCTATCTCGTACAACGTCAGAGAGTAGGTCCCTCCTTGCTTGGAGATGTACGCCAAAGCCGTGGTGTTGTCCGAGTTCACCTCCACCACTTTGCCTTGAAGGAGAGACCTGAAGCTTTTCCAGGCCAGACGTACTGCCAGTAGCTCCTTGCAGTTGAAATGCATTGTCCTTTGACTCGAGTTCCATATTCCCAAGCATTCCCGACCGTCTAATGTCGCACCCCAGCCTACGTCCGATGCGTCCGAGAAGAGAACGTGGTTGGGAGTCTGAACAGCCAGGGGAAGACCCTCTCTTAGGTTGATATTGTCCTTTCACCAAGTCAGACAAGACTTTATCTTTTCGGAAACTGGGATCGAGACCGCTTCTAGCGTCTTGTCCTTTTTCCAGTGAAAAGCTAGATGGTATTGAAGAGGACGGAGGTGTAGTCTTCCTAGTGACACAAATTGTTCCATGGATGACAGCGTCCCTACCAGACTCATCCACAGCCTGACTGAGCAGCGTTCCTTCTTCAGCATCTTCTGGATGGATAGCAGGGCTGGGGGCTGATCATCTTGTTGTTCAGCAACGTCCTCATCAGAGGGTTCCTCATCCGAAACTGATGAGGAAACGGCAACGGAGTGGGCAACGGCTGGCTCGCTGAATCCGGTCGCACTGGTGGATGCGTGACGGAGCCGGACGCAATATCATGGAACTGCTGCACAGTCTGTGAACTGTCAACAACCATGGGTGCGCGAGGAAGCACAGCGTCAACCCGAGACTGTCTAGACCAGGGGTGGCCAACCTATGGCGCATGCGCCAACAGTGGCGCATTGCACGATTACAAGTGGCGCACTATACCCGAGATAATTTAAAAAAACAAAAAAAAAAACAAAGCCAGCTCATAAAAAAAAAATACCAAAAATAATACTGATTTTTAGAAAAAATTAAAAAATTATTTAAAGGGATTCATCTGCTATGTCCTGCATTTTTTTCTTTTAATTATTCAAAATACACCATTTCTATATATGTGTTAGAGTTTAAACATATATAATACCTTCATCATATACCAACTTTACAAAATACATTGAAATAATCATATTACTACGAGAGGCTTTTGATAGTCGGTTTAGTGATTTTGCTGAAGAAGATTGAATGCTTGCATTTATAAAGCCATTTCCACTTACAGAACATAACATTCTGAAGATGCCTAGTAATATACAGATGGAACTTATTGATCTAAAATCAAATTCAGTGCTGAAGAGTAAATTTATTGAACTTCCCTCACTCCCAAGAGCATCTGAAATGCTTAATTTTTGGCGATTATTAACCGGTGAACATTTTCCAGAATTCAGAAAATTTACCCAAAGATATGCCTGTCGCTTTGTAACAACATAAAGATGTGAGCAAATATTTTCATCCATGAAGATTATCAAGAACTGAGGTCGCGACTATCCGATTCAAATCTGAAGTACTGTCTGTTGCTCTCAGTTATTAATTCAACTCCTAATATTACAGATTTAGTGAAAGCAAAGCAAAGTCATAAGTCTCATTAAACATAGTTATGCTTATTTTTCCTGCATGTGAAATTACTTTTCTTTAACTGCTAATTATGTTCATATAATTTCATTAGTACTTTTAGGAATAACTAATGAATATTATCAATGCAAATTCAGAGTCAATAAAGTAAGTACAGTTTACTTTGTATCCATGTTAAATCATCCCCTTTACAGCTGCTACATCTGCCCGCGCGCATACACACACACACACACACACACACACACACACACACACATATATATATATATATATATATATATATATATATATATATATATGTATATGTATATGTATATGTATTTGTATATGTATATATATAAATATCTCATATTATCATATGTATAACCGCCAAATATGTCAAATCACCATAGTTAAGGGATTGAAAGGGGGTTAAAGTTTGTGTGGCGCATCTGAATTAGAAGTGAAAAAAATTGGTGCATGGTAAACAAAAGGTTGGCCACCCCTGGTCTAGACCGTCTGGGTTGTGCAGTCAACACCCTACCGGGTTGCTGAGGTTGACGCACTGCGTCAAAACAAGTCACCTCTGCTGGTTGTTGAACGTCCTGAACGTCAACAACCACCTCCGAGCGTCGCTTAACGTCAACGTGCGGCTGGCAACCCACACTGGGTCGCATCGGTGGAGGAACCACCTCAACTGGCAGACGCGAGTAGGTAACCTCAGCGTCAACAGGGCGCACAACCGACCGGTTGGAAGGTTGTTGGCCAGAAGGTTCGGTAGCAACCTTCTCCGCATTTAAGTCCTCTATCAAGGACGCAAGCTTGGACTGCATGTCTTGCAGCAAAGCCCATTTAGGGTCTACGGGAGCAGGTGTGGCAACAGACGGGGTTAGCGACTGAGGCGGAACCATTTACCATCCCTGAAAGCCTTGTTATGTGTGACATAATAGTACAGCAAAACTTCAAAGGCTCGACAACAGCTGTGAAGTTGACCTGTAAACAACTTGGAGCGTCTCCTGGCTAGGCGCCAGGGAGAGTCTACCAGAATTGAGAAGTCTATCTGGGCAGAGGCATGAACTCCCAAGCCGAGAACTTCTCTCGTGTCATATCAGACTCTCGCTCTATAAACCAGTTTAAAAGAAGGGAAAGCAAAGGCTGTATCCCCCAAACTCCTCCTGGTGAAAAACCAGTTGCCTAGCCAACGTAACGCTCTCTAGGAGAGCGAGAGAGCACTAGCTTAAAAACAACCGCTTCGAAGTAGCTAGGCCTAGTGTAAGCTCTGACGTTTAGGCGAACGAGGAGCAGCAGTTACAAAAAGATCCGGACGAAGATCCTTAAAAAAATCATCATGATTTAATTAAAGTCCATAGGAGGCTAAGCAGCTTTAGGCTCCTCTCCATTTGACAGAGTCCTCAAGGGAATATCAGTAGGAGGGAGAACAGCAACTTCCTCATCTACAGGAACCTTGTCCGATAAAAGCTGAGTCTCTCACTGGTGCATTAGTAGCGGACCAGAACGCAACGTCATGTAACTGCTTGACAGTCTGTGAACTGTCAACAACTGAACTGTCAACCACAACAGGTGCGTGAGGACGCACAGCGTCCACTCGAGACTGCTTTGACTGCCTAGACTGAGCAGTCAAAACGACTCTAGAATGCGGAGGTTGACGCACAGCGTCAAAACAAGTCAACTCCGATTGTTAGTGAACGTCTTGAACGTCCACAGGAGCATCAGCAAGTGGCCTAACGTCCAAATGCGGCTGAAAAACCACACGAGACCGCATCGAGTGTGGTTCTAAACAACCTGACTGACGTGACTAAGCTACGCCAACGTCAACAGTAAGCACAAAGGAACGTTAGGTTGGCTGAAAGCCAGGATATCGATGAGATAAACGGCTAGACTCAACGGACTAATCGGTAGAATAGTCTTCCATAAGGGAGGCAACCATATACTGCATGTCTTGCCATACAACCCATTAAGGATCAACGGAAATGGTTGTGGTAAGAGACGAGGGTAACGTCTGTGACCGCAACACTTTGCCTACAAAAAAAGACTCTCGGAGTCTGTGTTACGCTTTTGTTAGGCGGCGAGCAGTTATCCGATGACTGCATAGGGTCAGAGCTGTCCTAATGGTTGCAACCAGGACGCTGGACCTGTCCTGAAAGGACTGACTTTCGCTTAAGGGCTTCGAAACCTTGTGACAGGTTTCTTATGCGAAAAGCCTACGGATGACGAGGAGAAACAACGTCTCTCTCGTCTTATGGTAGGGGAGATCTTGGTAAGATACACCCGATACCATAGAGGGAAAAACGTCTGTTCGTTGGTCAAGGCCTCTCGAACCCGTAAGTCGTTTGACATTACTTCTCCCCTGGGCTTGGGAGCATGTAAGATGTCCCGGACTAGGTGAACGACAGGCACGAACAGACGAACCCTCGGACGCAACACTGTAACACTTTGCGCCTCAGACGCAACACTGTAACACTTTGCGCATATCACTTTATCACTTCCATTTTCTGTTTTGCACTTATTTCTACCTGAAACACGCAATTCTACCCTTCATTAAAAGGTAGTAATTGTGAAATCAGTCGTATAATGCAAGCTCATTAATACCAGCAAAAAACAGAAAACATATATTAAGATAAAAAAATCAGTGGTTGGGAAAGAGACTAAACACTAGTTCATATAACTACGTTTTCAATCTCTCACCGCACATAGCCTGGGGACGAGAATAAAAACCTAAAACGTTTTATCCTTCCTCCCCGTACAGCGACTAGGGACGCGAGTAACACGAGAACAACGTTACCCGCTTGAACGGAACGTTTTCTCTCCTCTCTCTCCCTCCGTCTCTATCTCTCTCTCCCTCTTTCTCTCTTGATTTCGCACCTAAGAGAAGAGCCCAATTATATTTCGTCAAAAAAAAACCATGTTATTTGACTAAAGGAAAAAACTGAAAGGTTTTTCAATAAAAAGTTCCTTTAAATTAGAATTTAAAACATTTAAGCTAAGAAAGAATGAACAAAACGTCAGAATCAATTTACTCTTACTGCAAAGTGAAACCGTGATACACTCTCTCTCTATCGTAACGATAGAGCGCATGTTGAATGTCCTGAACGTCAACAACTGCGTAGCATAAAAAAACTAAACGTTAGTTCATCTTTGAAAACAGTACGAAGACTATCAAAGAAATTCTTCCATAAAATATTACATTTAAAAAGTTTTAAATCCTTAGCTCTTTAAAAGCTAAATACGATATAAAGGGCTCAACGTTGATTAACTTCGGTTTCCAAGTTAGGACCGCCTACTCTCAGGAAAGGTCTACTGTATATAAACAAAACATTAAAATTTATTTTTATATGTTTATAATAAATGGAAAGTTAATCGAAGAGGCCTAATAAAGGCGGAGAGATATAAAATATATAGAGGAAAATCTATAACGTGATAAGAATTACTAAAGGCCTAAACACACTTCCGTCTAAGGGAAGGGTCGGCCATTTAAAAGTGAAAGAAAGTCCATACTCTCTTTGTCACCATAATTAAATCTATCCAAAACGAGTTCAAGATTTAAGATGAAGATAAAACACCTGCATAGCGAAAGCTCAAAACTAGAATAAAGTACTTCACCAATTAGTTGTGAAAAAACTCTAGTTTAGCAACGGCGAATAAGAGCGTCTTGTCGATAGCTCGACAGAGAGAAAATTGAGTTCTTTGTTTACAATGAGTACTGGGTATCTGAACGACAGATGGCGCTGTTGAGTACACCCCCTACCTGTGTAGCGATCGCTGCCGAATTTTTCCGTAGAGTTTTTCTGTCGAGCAACAGAGTTGCAGCTATTATAATCACCGGCTAAGTTAAATATTGAAAAATAAAGCTTTATTAGATTTCAAATATCCCATATAGAGCTCAGACTATGAGAATTGAAGGCTTTTATACATTTATTATACAATTATGTAAACAGTCAGGTTATGACTTTACGCTTCTACTAAAAAACTGATGATCTCAACAAGAAAAACTTTTATGAAATAGTAATAACGTTTCGGTAATACCTACAATTATGGACATCTAAGTCAATATTCATTAGAAAATTTTTTACGAGATTGAATACCTTCAAGTTCCTATAACTAGATAGTATACTTAAATTCATACATTTCTTTCTGTACTATCTATCTTCAGCAGATAATACAAGTGTTTTTCTATACATCTCCTTATATAAATATTTTGAAATAAATATGGATATCCAGTACTGTACAATATAACATTTAAAAAAAAAAGGTTTACTCGTCACCTGAAATGTACATATTAAACCAAGACATCTGTTCCTCATTATAAGTTCTAAAGAATACCTAATGTTTCTCATGCAGACAATATATACATAACACTTTTATGACTTCCGTGTATTACGCCTAACATATAGCAGGGTTTTACTTTCTTCCTTCATTAGGTTACCCAGCTGTTGACCTAACCCAGCAGTACAGAGTCATATTACTTAAGCTCATGTGTAAAATTCTCTTTCAAATGGTTTTTCAATACAGTACAAAAGATCTCTCAAGGAACAAAAAAGTAGTAGAGTTTGAAGTAACCGTAATCCAAAAGTAGTCGAGTTTGAAGTAACCGTAATCCAACAGTAGTCGAGTTTGAAGTAACCGTAATCCAACAGTAGTCGAGTTTGAAGTAACCGTAATCCAAAAGTAGTCGAGTTTGAAGTAACCGTAATCCAAAAGTAGTCGAGTTTGAAGTAACCGTAATCCAAGATGAGCAACAACACCCATCAAATGGGTCTTCTTTCCAAGGTGAAGGATCCAACTTCTAGACAGAATTCACATCCTTTGGAATACCTTTAAAGTATTTGAAACTGGTGGTGTGAATCTCTTCATATAGCCGTTATCACGTCCATCATCTGTAAAAAAAAAAAAAAAAAAAATACAATTTTCTATTAACTGTTTTAAAGTGATCAAAATAATAATACCATAGAATTCCAAAATAATAATGTATTCCTTGAATTTTTATACTGTACTTGAAAAGGTTAAGGCATGAAGACTAATGAGGTGAAAAATATCACACTAAAATAGCTTATCATTTCAAAACACTAATAAAATCTGTGTTAATAAATTACTCAATAATGTGAAAAACATAATTAAGGATTCTGACAATATAACCGGTTACATGTCATCTGCTTAACTGTTACTGTTCACTTGCTTTCTATAAAATAACATATGCAGCCATTTTTAGTCCACTGCAGGACAAAGGCCTAAGCCATGACAATTCATACCTGGGATTTGGCCATTTTTAATCAACACATCAGTCAGTGTGGATTGGTGATGGTAGGAGATTTTCTCTCTGATTGCTCACAGCAAACCAGCCTAGTATGGGTGGCCCTGACTAGTACAGCTTTATTGATCATGGGGTTACGGGTATGCAAACTCGGCAATACACAAACCTTTTCACCACATTAAGGTACCCCCAAGAAATCCCCACTCGGAAGGGCTTTTTATAGTCATGGGATAAAAATCTTTTTAATAATCTCCTTATCTTTACAATATAATTCTTCCACCACAAACAAATTGCTCTACAATATGACAAATTTCGTAGATAATTTGTATTTTTCCTACCATACAAACCTTATCTATTTACATGGGGTATTATTTTGGCGGAGCTGAAATGACGAGCCATTAAATTTTAACGAGGGTTAACTACCCCCTCGCTAGTTAGCGGGGGGTAGGGAAGGGGTAGCTATCTACCCCTCCCCCCTCTCACACACTGTGAATAGCTCAATTCACTTAAAGGTAGGACTTGACTTGGGGGTCAGGGCTGGCGGGTAACATTTGTGTAAATAGCTAAGGTTTGTATGGTAGGAAAAATACAAATTATCTACGAAATTTGTCTTTTGTTCCGTAACCTAATACAAACCACGCTATTTACAAGGGGTGACTTACCCTTAGGAAGGGCGGAAAGTACCCAGCCTTCTAGCTTCGGCTTTACCCGGGGACTCCAATTCCGAGTTGTAGAACTCAAGGAACGTGAGTCCCTAACCCTCGCACGTTGTCATGTTTGACCATCGTGCGGCCTACTAGGATGTGTGTGAAGGAGAATAACGTGACTCGTCCTAGGGAGTTAACCTGGAGTTCTTTATGTGGAACTCTAGGCTAGGACGTTCCCAATACCACCTCGTCAGGGTATGGGGGACGCGACAGTATTAAGGCTAATACTAGGAGCACAAGGAAGCATGGTTTACCTGCAGAGGTTGAGGTCAGCTGCGCAAAGACCTGGATGCTGCTATCCCCAAGAGAGGGGAGAATGAAGAAAGAAGTAAGGGCCAGACATACTCTTTCATTCACGCAGACTAAAACCGGGTAACAATGCCCTCAACCTTCTGCTACTTGTCCAATAAGGAGCCTGAGGTTAGGCCAGCTGTTGTGCAGCCACCACAGGACCGATAGAAAACGTATCGAAGTTCCTGTGGGTCACGTCCTGCAGGTAGTGGGCTGTGAACGTCGTCTGACGTTTCCAGACCCCAGCTTGTAAAAGCTGCGTCACAGAGAAGTTTCTCTTGAAGGCCAGGGAAGTAGCAACACCCCTGACGTCGTGAGCTCTGGGACGACGTGACGGAGGAGAGTCGGGATTCAAGGTGCTGCTTATCCCCTTGCGAATCCATGAAGAGATGGATTCTTGGTGACCCTCCTCTTTGTCCTCCCTGTGCTCACAAACAAAGCTTGCACATGAGGACGGGCTGCAGCTGTTCTTTTGAGGTAGCGCCTCAGACTCCTGACTGGGCACAGTAACAGATGGTCTGGGTCACTTGTTACAGAACGTAGACTCGTTACCTTGAAGGAGTCGAATCTTGGATCCGACACCCCAGGGTTTTGAGTCTTAGCAATGAACTCAGGGACGAACTTGAACGTTACCTTCCCCCATCCCCTTGAATGGGCAACGTCGTAGGAGAGACCATGAAGTTCACTTACTCGTTTGGCCGAGGCCAACGCGAGTAGGAACACCGTCTTCCACGTTAGGTGGCGATCAGACGCCTGGCGTAATGGTTCAAAGGGAGCTCTTTTCAGAGCCCTGAGCACTTGAACCACGTTCCAAGGAGGGGGTCTGACTTCCGACTGGGGGCAAGTAAGCTCGTAGTTGCGTATGAGTAGAGAAAGTTCCAACGAAGAGGAAATATCAACTCCTTTCAGCCTGAAGGCTAAGCTTAAGGCTGAGCGATAGCCTTTCACCGCCGAGACCGAAAGGCGCATTTCCTCCCGAAGATATACAATGAACTCCGCTATTGTTGGAATAGTGGCATCGAGTGGAGAGATACCCCTTCCACGACACCAACCACAAAAGACTTTCCACTTCGCCTGGTAGACGCTGGCAGAGGATTCTCGCAGGTGTCGAGACATCCTGTCCGCAACCTGTTGAGAAAAACCTCTCTCCGTGAGGAGTCGCTGGATAGTCTCCAGGTGTGAAGCCGAAGCGAAGCTACGGCCTTGTGGAAGATGTTGCAATGTGGTTGTTTGAGTAGCTCGTGACGTGGAGGGAGTTCTCTTGGGGGTTCCGTTACGAGTTGCAGAAGATCCGGGAACCATTCCGCATGATGCCATAGCGGAGCTATGAGAGTCATGGAGAGGTTGACCGATAGGTTGGCCTTGTTGAGCACCCTTCTCATTAGACAAAAAGGTGGGAAGGCGTAAACGTCCATGTTGTCCCACCTGTGTTGAAATGCATCCTGCCAGAGAGCCTTGGGGTCCGGGACTGGAGAGCAGTAAAGGGGCAGCCTGAAATTCAAGGCTGTCGCAAACAGGTCTACAGTCGGGGAACCCCACAGTCAGGACTTTGTTGGCTATCTGAGGATCCAAAGACCACTCGATACTCACTATCTGCGTCGCCCTGCTGAGGCTGTCGGCGAGGACATTCCTCTTGCCAGGAATGAAGCGAGCTGACAGTGAGATCGAGCGGGTTTCGGACCATCTCAGAATCTCTACTGCAAGATGGGATAGCTGTTGCGAGAAGGTACCTCCCTGCTTGTTGATATAAGCCACTACTGTGGTGTTGTCGCTCATCACCACCACGGAGTGGCCCGCCAGGGTTTGTTGGAACTGTTGAAGAGCCAGAAAAACGGCCTTCAATTCTAGCAGGTTGATGTGGAGGCACCTTTCCGATCCTGACCAAAGGCCTGAGGCTCTTTGGTTCAGAATGTGGGCCCCCACCCTTGATTTGACGCGTCCGTAAACAGAGTCAAATCTGGGGGGAGGACGAGGAGATCTGCTCCCTTCCGTAGGTTTTCGTCGTCCAGCCACCATCAAAGATCCGCCCGTTCCGAAGGTCCTATGGGAACTAGGAAGTCCGGAGAATCGTTTCCCTGATTCCAAAGTGACTTCAGCCGCCACTGAAGGGATCTCATCCTGAGGCGGCTGTTTGGAACAAGACGAACCAAAGATAATAGATGGCCTAAGAGACGTAACCACAGTTGGGCTGGAAGCTCTCCTCGTCTGAGGAAAGGTTCTGCTACCTTCCTCAGCCTTGCTATCCTTTCGTCTGATGGAAAGGCTTTGTGGAGAATCGTGTCTAGTTTCATGCCTAGGTATACCAGTTTCTTCGTAGGGCGCAGAGAGGACTTCTCGAGATTTACCAAGATCCCTAGATCTTGGCAAACTTCCAGAAGCCTGTCTCGGTGTCGCAGAAGGGTCGACTCCGAGTCTGCCAGGATTAGCCAGTCGTCTAGATAACGAAGGAGACGGATGCCGTTCCTGTGAGCCCACGATGAGATCAGAGTGAACACCTTGGTGAACACCTGGGGTGCCGTGGAGAGACCGAAACACAGCACCTTGAACTGGTAGGTCTTGCCGTCTAGGCTGAATCTTAAGTACTTCCTGGAAGACGGATGGATGGGGATCTGGAAGTACGCGTCCTTCAGATCCAGAGTGCGCATAAAGTCTTGTGGTCTCACTGCAAGTCTGACCATGTCCGCTGTCTCCATACTGAAACGAGTTTGTACGACAAACTTGTTTAGTGCTGAGAGGTCGATGACCCGGTCTCCAGCCTCCAGACGCCTTCTTTACAAGAAAGAGTTGACTGAAGAAGCCTGGGGAGCCGTCGTCGACCTCCTGGAGAGCATCTTTCTTGAGCATGGTCTCGACTTCTGCCCGGAGGGCCAACCCCTTTGCCGATCCCAAGGCATAGGAGTTCAACAACACTGGATTCGCTTTCAGGGGAGGTAGAGATGTTGTGAACGGGACGCGATACCCTTGACTGATCACAGAGACCGTCCAAGGGTCGGCCCCGAGTTGCTGCCACTTCTGCACGCAACTTTTTAGGCATCCCCCCACAGGTGGACTGCCACTCCTAGTGCTTGCGACCTTTGCCCCTTCCTCTAGGAGTACTACCTCCCTTAGAGGACTTGCCGCGTTTCTTGTCTTTCGGCTGAAAGGACTGCGGCTTAGACATGCTTGTCTTAGCTGCCGGAGCCTGCTTAGGTGTCTTGCGAGGCTGCTGTTGACGTTGTTGTTGAGGGGCTGGAGGTTTATAGGGCCGAGATGTCAGGGCCCTTAGGAGGAGAGTCCTGGTTCGATCTCCTCCACCTCTCAGCCGACTGCTCCATGTCACGAGGCTCCAGTAACTCCCCTCCAAAAATAGAGGAGTGCCTGAGCCTGCTGACATCTGCAGTGGGGATCTTCGGATGGAACCTCTCGGACACTGAATCGCGTCTTTTGAGGATCATGTTGGCCCACAGGTTAGTGACCTGGTGGGCTAGAAACTCAATAGAGCGAGTGCCCGAGAGGAGAAAGGTCTCCAAAGCTTTCCTATTGCTCTCCTTGGACAGATCCTCGGATCGCAATAGGATGCCCAGAGACCCAAGCCAGAGATAAAGCCACGAAGTTGCCTGCATGGCACTCTTCGCGACTTTTTCCAGGTTTTGGATCTCTGACGCCGCAAACGTCACCTGCCGGGTAGAGAGCTTCTCGAAAGAAGTTCCCTTTGCTAGTTCTTCCACGGAATGATGGAGTGGAAGATACATGCAAGACTCCCCGTCAATCTCGAAATACCTCCTCTGTTGGACTAGAGGAGGTGGGAGGAGTCTGAACCCGGCAGAAGAACGCCCTGAGGAGGCCAGACCGGAGAGTTGAGCTTTGACCTTGTCTCTGGTGCCTTTCACCCCTTTAGACCAGGGCAAAGCTGCACTAGTCTTGGGGGGCCTCTGGACACCAAAGACCTCGTCAAGCACGGTGTCTTTCCCCTCGCGAGGGGCTGTCTCCGGGTCCTTGATTTTGTTGAACTCCCTCATCAATCCAAGGACCTGTCAGAACGCATGTTCTGACTCGCTGTGCTCTCCTCTTGGTGGACTAGCAGCTAAGTCTCCCATCCCCAAGAGGTCTTCTTGGGGAGAAACGTGGATGTCCTCCCCAGGTATAGCTGGCTCTCGACGAATCCTCGATGAAGATTTTGGAACAGTCTTGGTGTCCTTCGATTCCCTCCTGGGAGGGAAGTAGGACTCCAACAAAGACGCCCGAGGAGGACCCTCCTCCCGTGCAACCCCTCCTCTATCCGGAGAAAATTCTCCCCTTAGTGCCAAGGGAGAATTCTCCGAGTTAGAGGAATCCCCCGAGGACGAGATAAACTCATCTACAGGAGGGGGTGGAGCTGCAGAGGTTGGAGAAGGAGAAGGGGTCCGCTTGATGGGGTTCCTGGAGACCAGCTTTTCCCGGGGAGGAGTCACCACGAAGCCCACTCCTTTCCTTTTCTTCAACGGTGGAGAACCCGTCACAGGGTCCCGTCCCTGATCAGTGCTGGAAGGCTTAATAGCCTGGACCACAGCATTGATCATGTGGCGGAACCATGGTAGACGGGTAACTGACGCTGTGTCAGCAATCCCCGCTGGAGAAAAGGGGATCTCGCAACCCTTAGGAGTGGACACCACGGGGCCTTCCTGAAAAGAAAAAGATGATTGCCTAGACCTCTCTGCCGATCTTTCTTGTTCTGCCGTTGTCCTCCTCTTGCGCGGAGGTGAATCCTGGGAACGCCTCCCAGGAGGAGCGTCCTGCTGATGATCCTTGCGATCCGTATGACCCACACGGGCGGGTACGATGCCGCGCCCGGGAGAGCTCGTGAAAAAAGTTTCGCGCGCGGGCAAGGTAGCGCGATGACGCGTAGGCGAGCGTCCTGTGGGTGAGCGTTCGCGCGTAGGAGAATGGCGGCCATAGGACCGCGCGTGATGGCGCGCAGGTGATTGGTGCGCAGGTGAACGCGCGTGGGAGCGCGCAGGTGAATGGCGCGCAGGAGGGTATGCACGAGGTCAAGTAGGAGAGCGTGCATATGAACGCGTAGGAGAATGTTCCAGAGAACCTCTTAGGAGAGCGCTGGTGATGGTGGGAGGGAGAGAGATGTCTCCTAGAAGACTTGGTCTCCCTCAACTGGTGGCGCGCAGATCTGTCAGTGATTGGGGCGCATGAAGGCGAGGCCCCTTCTTTAGAGCCTGCAGGCCCCACAGTGTGTTGGCGTGAAGGGCGAGCTGTAGGAGATCGTGGGCGTGTGTGCGCCAAACTTAAGAGGCGCTCAGAAATCGAAGGGCGCGCAGGGGCAACTGGGAGTGCAGGAACCAACGAGTGAGGCAAAGGTGAACCCTTGCGAGCGTCTGAATCAGAAGATCTTGAGGGCGCTGGCGAGCGTGGGCGCGCAGGGCGTGCAACAGGCACAGGCACTAGTGCGTGCTTGCGCGCGCGCAGGAGAGTGATGGTGCGCAGTGCGCCCATCAGGAAGTTGTTGCTTCTCAGGCTGAGGGCGCCCTAAAGAGCGCTGGTGAGCAGGGGAGCTCTGGCGAGTAGGAGATCGCTGGCGCGTTGGAAGGCGTTGTACCTTCTCTGGATGTCCAGGAGAGCGCTGGCGCGCAGGAGATCACTGGCGCGTTGGGGAGTGTTGGTCCTTCACAGGCTGAAGAGCGCGCCCAGAAAGGCGCTGGCGAGCAGGAGATCGCTGGCGCGTTGGGGAGCGTTGATCATCCTCAAGATGAAGAGCGCACCCAGGGGCGTGCTAGCGAGCAGGAGAGCGCTGGCGCACAGGAGATCGCTGGCGCGTTGGAGAGCGCTGGCGAACAGGAGATCGTTGACGAGTAGGTGACGAAGATGACCTACGCTCAACTGCACGCAAGCGCGCAGGGGCCAGGGACTTAACCCCAGAGTCCTTTTCCCCCGAAGGGGACGGTGCCTGTAGGATTACAGGTGATGGCAGCACTGAAGATCTGGCAGGAGTAGGGGATCGTGAACGATCCGCAGAGAGGTCAAGGGATGTTGCAGGTACAGTATGACCTTCTCCTGACGAGGTAGTTCCTCCGCAGGGGGAGGAGAAGGAGACCCAAAGAGGCGCCTCTTCACCCCTTTATAGGGAGAAGGGAGCCCCCTCTCTCGAAGAGGCCTACATGCCTTACGTCGAATGCGACCCCTGGGTAAGGAGTCAGGGTCATCAGTCCTTCGAAGAGGTGTCTCTGAAAGCGCGCTCCCCGGGGGGGAGACGAGCTCGCAAGAGAGACCGGAGGACCCACTTTCCCCTTCGAAGGCTGCGCGGAAGGGAGAGGTGAGTCTTCCGCAACATCCGAGGCAGCAGGATAAAGGGTTTGACTTGACACGTCAGAAGGGACAGTCAAAACAGCGTTGACAATGTCCGAAGGATAAACCTCCGGAATTACCGGCGACTGTTTGACTGCAGCCCCCAGCTGCAACAAGTCAAACAGGCCTTCCTTGGAGGGAGTGCCCTTAAGCCCCAAGGAAGCCCAAAGCTGAAATAAACCATGGTTAGATACCGTACAGTCAAATTCATCAAAATATAAAATATCCTCCCCGGGGGAGGAGAGGGAACAACCTCGCTAAGGGAGGCCACGCCCTCTCCACCACCCCGAGGTTGGCAAAAACCACTAGGGCCTGCGATCTCACTCGGCAGTTTCACAGGTGAAGCCGGACGAGGGAGACCTTCGGAGGAGGTTTGGGCAGTGCAAGGGGAGTCCTTAGAGACCTCCTTCTTCAAAGTCACCTTTGAAGGAGATCGGTCTCTCTTGGACTTCTTCTTGCGCCTACGGCCGAACTTCTCCCACTGGGAGGTAGACCACTCACTGCACACATTTTCCTAGTCACACCGTTGACCTCGGCAAAGGGGGCAAAGGGCGTGAGGATCCGTATCCATAGAGGACATAAAAGTCCCGCACGGGCGATTAGGAAGTCCAGGGCAAGTACGCATTGTTATAGAGTCGAGGCCAACTTCACACACAAACTGATCAAAGAGAAAGCAGATTAAAGGCTGTCAAGCGAGGGTGAGAGCAGAAACGTCTGATCATCACCCGAGCCAAAAGTGAATTGAGCTATTCACAGTCTGTGAGGGGGGGGGGGGAGGGGTAGCAAGCTACCCCTTCCCTACCCCCCGCTAACTAGCAAGGGGGTAGTTAACCCTCGTTAAAATTTAATGGCTCGTCATTTCAGCTCCGCCAAAATAATACCCCATATAAATAGCGTGGTTTGTATTAGGTTATGGAACAAAGCTTAATTCGATATAGCATAAATGTCCAAGCACTCTACAACTGCACAGAAGTTCAGTTTTCTAAGATCTAAGTATGTACAGTATTCAGTTCCTTGAGCAGCACAGGTGTAAAACTGGTCCTTCTCCACATTAGAAATGAAACGGCAAATGGCATGTGGAATAAAACTTCAAGAAAACCATGTAGTATTGAGCATTCAATTGTATGCAGGTGAAACAAAGGTGCAAAATATATACTTTACACAACTAAAAGTTAAGGCATGAAAATTAATGGCTTATAAAACTGTGAAAATGTTCGTCAGTATAACTGAATTAATTACACTCGATTAAAATACTGACAACCATTGTACATAAAAAATTGAAATAAGGCCAATTCTCTGGAATATATTTTCATGAAAGATTAGAACGTGTCTTATTTTATAGTTTATATATGACTGATTTATCTAAATGTTATTACTGATCCCAAAATATTTTATATATTTTTATTCATTACTTATATGTAGTTTACTTGCAACAGTATTTTCTTATTTCCTTTTGTCACTGGGCTACTTTCCTTGTTGGAGCCCTTAGGCTTGTAGCATTCCGCTTTTCGAATCAGGGTCGTAGCTTGGCTAGTAGTACAGAAGATCCTCAACTTACAAACTTAATTAGTTCTGTGAAACTGGTTGTAAGTCGAATTTTATTAAATTTTGTTTTATTACAGTATTTCTTTATTTAATCTTTGTTATTTTCAGTTGGATTTGTGTTTGCATCTGTGAATGTTTGTAAGTTGGGGGCATTCTGAAATAACACTAATAATAATAATAATACTACACTACATCCGAAATCAATGTCAATGCTCAGTTGCCTGTCGTTGAAATCATACCACTAATAAGCGACAATGGTTTGTATTCATATAAGAACAAATACTCTAAAAGGATATTTGACCAGGTAATGTTTCTATCTTTTACCTAACAGAGCTTTATATTAGTTAATGGTATGAAAATTATCAGGGAAGAGTTAATCCAACCAACAAATAACTATTTGTTAAATTAATGCAACTACACATGCAACATTTTAAATCAAGCTGTGCCTCAGTTTAATGGATATGCTCGCTGAGGATTACCATGTTCGTAAAAGCAAATTTCCTACATAAGCTAACCTACACAATACCCTTAAAAATATCAATATTATTAGAAATAATATTTTAATTACAAAATAAATTTTTGAATATACTTACCCGGTGAATATATATAGCTGCAACTCTGTTGCTCGACAGACAAAAAACTGTAAAAACTCGCCAGCGATCGCTATACAGGTTGCGGGTGTGCCCATCAGCGCCAACTGTCGGCCAGATACCATACTCAATGTAAACAAAGACTCAATTTCTTCTCATCCCACTGCGTCTCTATTGGGGAGGAAGGGAGGGTCGTTTAATTTATATATTCACCGGGTAAGTATATTCAAAAATTTATTTTATAACTAAAATATCATTTTTAAATATTTAACTTAGCCGGTGAATATATATAGCTGATTCACACCCAGGGTGGTGGGTAGAGACCAGTTAAATATGTTTACATCGTATAAGCTAAGAGTTTTTATTTCATTTTGGAAGTTATCAATATAACAAAAACAAAATAAATAGGTACCTGGTAAGGAAGTTGACTTAGACGATTACTCTGCCTTGTAAGTACGTCTTCCTTACGGAGCCTCGCGATCCTCTTAGGATGCTGACAGACCCCTAGGAGCTGAAGTATCAAGGGCTGCAACCCATACAACAGGACCTCATCAAACCCCTAATCTGGGCGCTCTCAAGAAATGACTTTGACCACCGGCCAAATCAACCAGGATGCGAAAGGCTTCTTAGCCTTCCGGACAACCCATAAAAAACAATATTAAAAACATTTCAAGAGACAGATTAAAAGGATATGGAATTAAGGAATTGTAGTGGTTGAGCCCTCACCCACTACTGCACTCGCTGCTACGAATGGTCCCAGTGTGTAGCAGTTCTCGTAAAGAGACTGGACATCTTTCAAGTAAAATGACGCGAACACTGACTTGCTTCTCCAATAGGTTGCGTCCATTATACTTTGCAGAGATCTATTTTGCTTAAAGGCCACGGAAGTTGCTACAGCTCTAACTTCGTGCGTCTTCACCTTAAGCAAAGCTCGGTCTTCCTCACTCAGATGTGAATGAGCTTCTCGTATTAACAATCTGATAAAGTATGACAAAGCATTCTTTGACATAGGCAAGGATGGTTTCTTAACTGAACACCATAAAGCTTCAGATTGGCCTCGTAAAGGTTTAGTACGATTTAAATAGAACTTAAGAGCTCTAACAGGGCATAAGACTCTTTCTAGTTCATTGCCTACGATCTCCGATAAGCTGGGAATATCGAAAGATTTAGGCCAAGGCCGAGAAGGTAGTTCATTTTTGGCTAGAAAACCAAGTTGCAGCGAACAAGTAGCTTTTTCCGACGAAAATCCGATGTTCTTGCTGAAGGCATGAATCTCACTGACTCTTTTAGCCGAGGCTAAGCATACCAGGAAAAGAGTTTTAAGAGTGAGATCTTTCAGGGAGGCTGACTGTAACGGCTCAAACCTGTCTGACATGAGGAATCTTAGTACCACGTCTAAATTCCACCCAGGGGTAGCCAAACGACGCTCCTTAGTGGCCTCAAACGACTTAAGGAGGTCTTGCAGATCTTTATTGTTGGAAAGATCTAAGCCTCCATGCCGGAAGACCGATGCCAACATGCTTCTGTAGCCCTTGATAGTGAGAGCTGAAATGGATCGTCCTTTTCTCAGGTATAAGAGAAAATCAGCTATTTGGGCTACAGAGGTACTGGTCGAGGATACAGAAACTGACTTGCACCAGTCTCGGAAGACTTCCCACTTCGATTGGTAGACTCTAATGGTAGACGCTCTCCTTGCTCTAGCAATCGCACTGGCTGCCTCCTTCGAAAAGCCTCTAGCTCTCGAGAGTCTTTCGATAGTCTGAAGGCAGTCAGACGAAGAGCGTGGAGGCTTTGGTGTACCTTCTTTACGTGTGGCTGACGTAGAAGGTCTACTCTTAGAGGAAGACTTCTGGGAACGTCTACTAACCATCGAAGTACCTCGGTGAACCATTCTCTCGCGGGCCAGAGGGGAGCAACTAACGTCAACCTTGTCCCTTCGTGAGAGGCGAACTTCTGCAGTACCTTGTTGACAATCTTGAACGGTGGGAATGCGTAGAGATCCAGATGTGACCAATCTAGGAGGAAGGCATCTATATGTATTGCTGCTGGGTCCGGGACTGGGGAGCAATAGATTGGAAGCCTCTTGGTCAGCGAGGTTGCAAAGAGATCTATGGTTGGTTGACCCCAAGTGGCCCAAAGTCTCTTGCACACATCCTTGTGGAGGGTCCATTCGGTTGGAATTACTTGCCCTTTCCGACTGAGACAATCTGCTATGACGTTCAAGTCGTCTTGGATGAACCTCGTTACTAGGGAGATGTCTTGACCTTTTGACCAGATGAGCAGGTCCCTTGCGATCTCGTACAACGTCAGTGAGTGGGTACCTCCTTGTTTGGAGATGTACGCCAAGGCCGTGGTGTTGTCCGAGTTTACTTCCACCACTTTGCCTCGAAGGAGATACTCGAAGCTTTTCAAGGCCATATGAACTGCCAACAGCTCCTTGCAGTTGATATGCATGCTCCTCTGACTCGAGTTCCACAGACCTGAGCATTCCCGACCGTCCAGCGTCGCGCCCCAGCCCAAGTCCGATGCGTCCGAGAAGAGAACGTGGTTGGGAGTCTGAACAGCCAGGGGAAGACCCTCTCTTAGGTTGATATTGTCCTTCCACCAAGTCAGACAAAACTTTATCTTTCCGGAAATCGGGATCGAGACCGCCTCTAGCGTCTTGTCCTTTTTCCAGTGAAAAGCCAGATGGAATTGAAGAGGACGGAGGTGTAGTCTTCCTAGTGATACAAATTGTTCCAGGGATGACAGCGTCCCTATCAGACTCATCCACAGCCTGACTGAGCAGCGTTCCTTCTTCAGCATCTTCTGGATGGATAGCAGGGCTTGATCTATTCTGGGGGCCGACGGAAAAGCCCGAAAAGCTAGACTGTGAATCTCCATCCCTAAATACAGAATAGTTTGGAATGGGACCAGCTGCGACTTTTCCAAATTGACTAGGAGTCCCAATTCCTTGGTCAGATCTAGAGTCCACTTGAGATCCTTCAGACAGCGACGACTGGAAGAGGCTCTGAGAAGCCAGTCGTCCAAATAAAGGGAGGCTCGGATGTCCGATAAGTGGAGGAATTTGGCCACATTCCTCATCAGCCTCGTAAATACGAGAGGAGCTGTGCTTAGGCCAAAGCACAGGGCCCGAAACTGGTAAACCACATCTTCGAAGACGAATCTCAGAAAAGGTTGGGAGTCTGAGTGAATGGGGATGTGGAAGTAGGCGTCCCTTAGGTCTAGCGAGACCATCCAGTCTTCCTTTCTGACCGCTGCTAAGACTGACTTTGTGGTCTTCCATGGAGAACTTCGTCTTTGTGACAAAGACATTCAGAGCACTGACGTCTAGCACCGGTCTCTAACCTCCTGTGTTCTTTGAAACTAGGAAGAGACGGTTGTAAAATCCCGGTGATCGAAGGTCCGAGACTTTGACCACCGCTCCCTTCTCTAGCAAAAGAGACACTTCCAGTTTCAGGGCTTGTCTCTTTTCTTCCTCTCTGTACCTGGGAGAGAGATCGATGGGGGCCGTCGCTAGAGGGGGTTTGCGTACAAAATGTTATTTTCATTAGTAAATTAAATTTTTGAATATACTTACCCGATGATCATGTAGCTGTCAACTCCGTTGCCCGACAGAAATCTAAGGTCGGGATACGCCAGCGATCGCTATCCAGGTGGGGGTGTACACAACAGTGCCATCTGTGAGTAGGTACTCAAGTACTTCTTGTCAACAAGAACTCAATTTTCTCCTCGGTCCACTGGTTCTCTATGGGGAGGAAGGGAGGGTTCTTAAATTCATGATCATCGGGTAAGTATATTCAAAAATTTATTTTACTAATGAAAATAACATTTTTCAATATTAATCTTACCCGATGATCATGTAGCTGATTCACACCCAGGGTGGTGGGTGGAGACCAGCATACATGTCAACATAAGAAGCTAAGTATCCCGTATTTCATTTTATCAGTTATTCAAAATAACAAACATAAAATAATTAAGTACCTGGTAAGGAAGTCGACTTGAACTATTACTCTGCCTTTTTTAAGTACGTCTTCCTTACTGAGCCTAGCGGTCCTCTTAGGATGCTGAACGACTCCTAGGTGCTGAAGTATGAAGGGCTGCAACCCCTACTAAAGGACCTCATCACAACCTCTAATCTAGGCGCTTCTCAAGAAGGAATATGACCACCCGCCAAATCAACCAGGATGCGGAAGACTTCTTAGTCTTCCGTACAACCCAAAAAACAACAATAAAAAGAATTCAAGAGAAAGATTAAAAAGGTTATGGGATTATGGGAATGTAGTGGCTGAGCCCTCACCTACTACTGCACTCGCTGCTACGAATGGTCCCAGGGTGTAGCAGTTCTCGTAAAGAGACTGGACATCTTTGAGATAGAATGATGCGAACACTGACTTGCTTCTCCAATAGGTTGCATCCATAACACTCTGCAGAGAACGGTTCTGTTTGAAGGCCACTGAAGTAGCGACAGCTCTAACTTCATGTGTCCTTACCTTCAGCAAAGCAAGGTCTTCCTCCTTCAGATGAGAATGTGCCTCTCTAATCAGAAGCCTGATGTAGTAAGAAACTGCGTTCTTAGACATCGGAAGAGCAGGCTTCTTGATAGAACACCATAAAGCTTCTGACTGTCCTCGTATTGGCTTTGTCCGTCTTAAATAGTACTTAAGAGCTCTTACTGGGCAAAGTACTCTCTCTAGTTCGTTCCCCACCAAGTTGGACAGGCTTGGGATCTCGAACGATTTGGGCCAAGGACGGGAAGGAAGCTCGTTTTTCGCCAAAAAACCGAGTTGCAAGGAACATGTAGCCGTCTCAGATGTAAAACCTATGTTCCTGCTGAAGGCATGGACCTCACTGACTCTTTTAGCTGTCGCTAAGCAAACGAGGAAAAGAGTTTTTAACGTGAGATCCTTAAAAGAGGCTGACTGGAGCGGTTCGAATCTTGATGACATCAGGAACCTTAAAACCACGTCTAGGTTCCAGCCTGGTGTGGACAACCGACGTTCCTTTGAGGTCTCAAAAGACCTAAGGAGGTCCTGTAGATCCTTGTTGGTAGAAAGATCCAAGCCTCTGTGGCGGAAGACCGCTGCCAACATACTCCTGTAGCCCTTGATCGTAGGAGCTGATAGGGATCTTACATTTCTTAGATGTAACAGAAAGTCAGCTATCTGTGCTACAGAGGTATTGGTTGAGGAAACTGCATTCGCCTTGCACCAGCTTCGGAAGACTTCCCATTTTGACTGATAGACTCTGAGAGTGGATGTCCTCCTTGCTCTGGCAATCGCTCTGGCTGCCTCCTTCGAAAAGCCTCTAGCTCTTGAGAGTCTTTCGATAGTCTGAAGGCAGTCAGACGAAGAGCGTGGAGGCTTGCGTGTACCTTCTTTACGTGAGGCTGACGTAGAAGGTCCACTCTTAGAGGAAGAGTCCTGGGAACGTCCACTAGCCATTGCAGTACCTCGGTGAACCATTCTCTCGCAGGCCAGAGGGGAGCAACCAACGTCAACCGTGTCCCTTCGTGAGAGGCGAACTTCTGAAGTACCCTGTTGACGATCTTGAACGGAGGGAACGCATACAGGTCTAGATGGGACCAATCCAGCAGAAAGGCATCCACGTGAACTGCTGCTGGGTCTGGAATCGGAGAACAATACATCGGGAGCCTCTTGGTCATCGAGGTAGCGAAAAGATCTATGGTGGGCTGACCCCACAGGGCCCATAGTCTGCTGCAAACATTCCTGTGAAGGGTCCACTCTGTGGGGATGACCTGACCCTTCCGGCTGAGGCGATCTGCCATGACATTCATGTCGCCCTGAATAAACCTCGTTACCAGCGAAAGCTTTCGATCTTTTGACCAAATGAGGAGGTCCCTTGCGATCTCGAACAACTTCCTCGAATGAGTCCCTCCTTGCTTGGAGATGTAAGCCAAGGCTGTGGTGTTGTCGGAGTTCACCTCCACCACCTTGTTTAGCTGGAGGGACTTGAAGTTTATCAAGGCTAGATGAACTGCCAACAGCTCCTTGCAATTGATGTGAAGTGTCCTTTGCTCCTGATTCCAAGTGCCCGAGCATTCCTGTCCGTCCAGTGTCGCACCCCAGCCCGTGTCCGATGCGTCCGAGAAGAGACGGTGGTCGGGGGTCTGAACAGCCAATGGTAGACCTTCCCTGAGAAGAATGCTGTTCTTCCACCACGTCAGAGAAGACCTCATCTCTTCGGAAACAGGCACTGAGACCGCCTCTAGCGTCATGTCCTTTCTCCAGTGAGCAGCTAGATGGTACTGAAGGGGGCGGAGGTGGAGTCTCCCTAACTCGATGAACTGGGCCAGCGATGAAAGTGTCCCTGTTAGGCTCATCCACTGCCTGACTGAACATCGGTCCCTTCTCAGCATGCTCTGGATGCATTCTAGGGCTTGATTGATCCTTGGGGCCGACGGAAAAGCCCGAAAAGCTCGACTCTGAATCTCCATACCTAGATAGACAATGGTCTGGGATGGTACGAGCTGGGACTTTTCTACATTGACCAGGAGGCCCAATTCCTTGGTCAGATCCATAGTCCATCTGAGATTCTTCAGACAGCGACGACTTGACGGAGCTCTTAAAAGCCAGTCGTCCAAATAGAGGGAGGCTCTGATGTCTGCCAAGTGAAGGAATTTGGCAATATTCCTCATCAGTCTGGTAAACACAAGAGGTGCCGTGCTTAGGCCAAAGCACAGGGCTTGGAACTGGTACACAACCTTTCCAAAGACGAACCTTAGGAAAGGTTGGGAGTCTGGATGGATGGGGACGTGAAAGTATGCGTCTTTCAGGTCTAACGAGACCATCCAGTCCTCCTTCCTGACCGATGCTAGGACCGACTTCGTCGTCTCCATCGTGAACGTCTGCTTGGTGACAAAAGCATTGAGAGCACTGACGTCCAGCACCGGTCTCCAACCTCCTGTCTTCTTCGCTACCAGGAAGAGACGGTTGTAGAAGCCCGGGAATTGATGGTCCCGGACTATGACTACCGCTCCCTTTTGTAGCAAGAGCGACACCTCTTGTTGCAACGCTAGCCTCTTGTCCTTCTCCTTGTAGTTGGGAGAGAGGTTGATGGGAGATGTAGCTAGAGGGGGACTGCGGCAGAACGGAATTCTGTACCCCTCCTTTAGCCACTTCACAGACTGAGCGTCTGCACCTCTGCTCTCCCAAGCTCGCCAGAAGTTCTTGAGCCTGGCTCCCACTGCTGTCTGGAGAGGAAGGCAGTCAGATCCTGCCTTTTGCGGACTTGGAACCCTTCTTGGATTTGCCACGGTGACTGTCGGCACGGGTACCTCCTTTGCTGGAGGTTCTGCCACGAAAGGGCGGGATGAACCTAGTCGCTGGAGTGTCTACTGCTGCAGGACGGAAGGGTCTAGGCACGGAAGGTAAGGTTTTAGCCTTACGTGCGGAAGAAGCCATCAGATCATGGGTATCCTTCTGGATAAGTGAGGCAGCCATCCCCTTAATCAGCTCCTCCGGAAACAGACACTTGGAGAGAGGAGCAAACAACAACTCCGACTTCTGGCAAGGAGTGATACCAGACGACAAGAAGGAGCAAAGATGTTCTCTCTTCTTAAGCACTCCCGACACGTACGAAGCCGCAAGTTCACCAGACCCATCCCGAATGGCTTTGTCCATGCTAGACATGATCAGCATGGCAGAGTCCTTATCCGAAAGGGAAGTCTTTCTGCTTAACGCTCCCAGACACCAATCGAGGAAGTTGAAGATCTCGAAAGCACGAAAGACTCCCTTCAACAGATGATCCATGTCGGAAAAGGACCAGCAGATCTTCGATCGTCTCATAGCCAGCCTGCGGGGAGAGTCAACCAGACTTGAGAAGTCGCCCTGGGCAGAGGCAGGAACTCCCAAGCCGGGTTCCTCTCCCGTGGCATACCAGACGCTCGACTTGGAAGCAAGCTTGGAAGGCGGAAAGATGAAAGCAGTCTTTCCCAGTTGCTTCTTGGACTGCAACCACTCCCCCATAACCCTCAAAGCTCTCTTGGATGAGCGTGCGAGGACAAGCTTGGTGAAGGCAGGAGCAGCAGACTGCATGCCCAGAGCAAACTCGGAGGGAGGAGAGCGAGGGGTTGCAGACACAAACTGTTCTGGATACAAGTCCCTGAACAAGGCAAGGACTTTACGAAAGTCTAAGGAGGGAGGCGTAAACTTGGGCCCTTCTAAGTCGGAGTGCGGTTCATCCAAATGTGCAGCTTCGTCATCCGATACTCCATCATCCGAAAGCTGAGTAGGAAGTGGCAAAGGTGGAGCAGAAAGCTGAACGGCTGAATCCGGCAGCACGGGTGCATGCGTGACTGCTGCGGATCCAACATCATGCCGCTGCTGGTCAGTCTGCGAGCTGGCAACAACATAAGCAGAGTGCTGGTGCGTGGGAGGGACTGCCGTGGGTAGCAGAGCATGCCGCATGGGATGCGGAGAATGCCGCATGGTATGCGGAGTATGCTACATGGGTTGCGGAGCATGCCGCATAGGGTGAACACCCGGCAGCTCTACAGCACCCTCCCACTGCTGATGCGGTAGCTCACGCATTTCAACGGATGGTGCAGTAAGAACATGCGTCTGGCAGGGAGGACTGCGCATCGGTGGTGGAGCTCTCACAGGTGGAGTGTGGGAGCAGGCAGCCGCAGTATCTGCTGAGCGCACAACCGTGGCAGATTGTAGGTTAACAGGTGCGTTGTCAACCTTCTCAGCATAATACTCTAGCATGAACGCAACCAGCTGAGACTGCATAGTCTGCAGCATGGACCACTTAGGGTCTCTTGAGCGGTCGTGAGACCTTGGTCCATCGTTTCTTCCTTACTTCTTCCACAGACGAGGAATGGTAGGGCTCATTCGTCTGTTTGTGGATGGGACGATCTCTGGCAGATACGTCCGCAACCACTGAGGGTACATCCGTGCGCTGATCAAGGCCTGCCGAACCCTTTGGTCCTTCGACATTGCTTCTCCCCTGGGCTTGGGAGCTTGCAAGAGGTCCCGGACTGGGAGGACGACTGGCACGCACAGATGTACCCTCATGCGCAACACTGACACTGACACTTTTCACATCACTAGCACTAACAACACTTCCCACTGCACTCTTCGCTTTCAGCTCTTTGACATCTGCCAAAAGCTGATTACGGTCATTAGCCAATGACTCCACTCTGTCACCGAGAGCCTGAATGGCACGCATCATATCCGCCATGGATGGCTGAGCACTAGTAGCAGGGTCGGGAGTCACCACTACAGGGGAAGGAAAAGGTTGAGGGGCATGGGGAGAGGAAAAATCCACAGAGCGAGAAGAACTCCTCCTGATTCTCTCCTTCTCTAACCTACGTGCATTTTTAAGGAATTCGTTAAAATCAAATTCCGAAAGCCCAGCGCATTCCTCACATCGATCTTCCAATTGACAGGATTTACCCCTACAATTGGAACAAACGGTGTGAGGATCTAAGGAGGCCTTCGGAAGACGCCTATTACAAGCCCTAACACTACACTGCCTGTACTTAGGGACTTGAGACTGGTCAGACATCTTGGATTGTAGAAATAGTCAAAGGGGGGATCCAAAATCTAGCAAAGTTCGTTAACAATTAATCCAAATTAATTCCAAAAGCTTGCTAAGCTAATGATAAAGCTTCCTAAATAGCGAAGGCTAAACTCTAGAGTGAATACATCACCAAAATCGTGAAAACAACTCCAGAATCAACAGTGTATCCAAGTAGGTCTTGCCGGTGGCACGACAGAGGAAAAATTGAGTTCTTGTTGACAAGAAGTACTTGAGTACCTACTCACAGATGGCGCTGTTGTGTACACCCCCACCTGGATAGCGATCGCTGGCGTATCCCGACCTTAGATTTCTGTCGGGCAACGGAGTTGACAGCTACATGATCATCGGGTAAGATTAATATTGAAAAAGGGATTTTGTACCCCTCTCTGAGTAACTTCACAGATTGTTGATCTGCGCCTCTCTTCTCCCAGGCTTGCCAGAAGTTCTTGAGTCTGGCTCCTACTGCTGTCTGAAGTTGCGGGCAGTCAGACTCTGCCCTTAGAGGACTTGGGTCCTTTCCTCTTCCCTCGCTTCCCTTCGGCACGAGCACCTCCTCTGCTGGAGGCTCTGCCACGAAAGGGCGGAATAAAGCGAGACGCTGGAGTGTCTATCCTCGGTCTAGCAGACAATGTAGGCAAAGGGGGAGCTTTGCGAGCCGAGGACGCAACTAGATCATGGGTGTCCTTCTGAACTAAAGATAAGGCAATTTCCTTTACCAGGACTTCAGGAAACAGGCACTTGGAAAGGGGAGCAAAGAGTACCTCAGATCTCTGGCATGGCGTTACTCCAGCAGACAGGAAAGAACAGAGAGTCTCTCGCTTCTTCAGGACTCCGGACGTGAATGAGGCGGCTAGCTCGTTGGACCCATCACGGACGGCCTTGTCCATGCAGGACATAATGAGCAAGGAAACATCCTTATCTGCGGAAGAGATTTTCCTGCTCAGGGCTCCTAAGCACCAGTCTAAGAAGTTAAAGACTTCGAAAGCCCTAAATATCCCTTTAAGAAGGTGGTCCAGGTCCGATGGTGACCAACAAATCTTCGAGCGTCTCATGGCAAGGCGGCGGGGAGAGTCTACAAGACTTGAGAAGTCGCCCTGGGCAGAGGCAGGAACTCCCAAGCCGAGAACTTCTCCCGTGGCATACCAGACGCTCGATCTAGAAGAGAGTTTAGATGGGGGAAAGGCAAATGCTGTCTTCCCTAAACTCTTCTTAGACTCTAACCAGTCTCCCAACAGCCGCAAAGCTCTCTTGGATGAGCGAGAGAAAACGAGTTTAGTAAAGGCAGGTGCGGTAACAGGCACGCCTAATACAAACTCTGACGGCGGCGAACGAGGAGCCACAGAAACAAAGTGGTCAGGAAACAACTCCTTGAATACAGCCATGACTTTTCTAAAGTCCAATGATGGTTGAGTTGCCTTAGGCTCGTCCAGTTCTGAAGGTTGATCGTCTTGTGGTTCAGCAACGTCCTCATCTGATAGTTCCTCATCCGAAAACTGATGAGGAAACGGCAACGGAGTGGGGAACGTCTGGCTCGCTGAGTCCGGTCGCACTGGTGCATGCGTGACGGAGCCGGACGCAACGTCATGGAACTGCTGCACAGTCTGTGAACTGTCAACAACCATGGGTGCGCGAGGACGCACAGCGTCCACCCGAGACTGTCTAGACCGTCTGGGTTGTGCAGTCAACACCATACCGGGTTGCGGAGGTTGACGCACCGCGTCAAAACAAGTCACCTCTGATGGTTGCTGAACGTCCTGAACGTCAACAACCACCTCCGTGCGTCGCCTAACGTCAACGTGCGGCTGGCAACCCACACTGGGTCGCATCGGTGGAGGAACCACCTCAACTGGTAGACGCGAGAAAGTAACCTCAGCGTCAACAGGACGCACAACAGACCGCTTGGATGGTTGTTGGCCAGAAGGTTCAGCAGCAACCTTCTCCGCATTAAAGTCCTCCATCAAGGACGCAAGCTTGGACTGCATGTCCTGCAGCAAAGCCCATTTAGGGTCTACGGGAGCAGGTGCGGCAACAGATGGGGTGAGCGACTGAGGCGGTACCGCTTTGCCTCTCTTAGGCGGCGAGCAGTCATCAGATGACGGCAACGAGTCCGAACTGACCCAGTGGCTACAACCGGGACGTTGGACTTGTCCTGAAGGGACCGACTTACGTTTCAAAGGTCGTGAGACCTTGGTCCAAAGTTTCTTACGAGAAACACCTTCGGACGACGAGGTAAAAACGGGCTCTCTCGTCTACGTAGGTAGGGGCGATCTTGGGGAGATACGCCTGATACCATGGAGGGAACGTCTGTTCGCTGATCAAGGCCTCTCGAACCCATGCGTCGTACGACATTGCTTCTCCCCTGGGCTCTGGAGCTTGCAAGAGGTCCCGGACTAGGAGGACGACAGGCACGAACAGACGAACCCTCAAGCGCAACACTGTTCACAACACTTTGAGAAACACTAGGCACTTTATCACTTCCCGCGGCACTTAACATCCGCCATGAGTTGATTGCGGTCACTTGCAAGGGACTCAACTCTCTCCCCCAAGGCATGGATAGCACGCATCATGTCAGCCATCGATGGTTCCTGAGTGCTAGGAGGGGGGTTAGGAACAACCACTACAGGGGAAGGAATAGGTTGAGGGGCATGAGGAGAGGAAAAATCTACCGACCTAGAAGAACTTCTCCTTACCCTATCTCTCTCTAGTCTGCGTGTGTACTTCTCAAATTCGATAAAATCGAATTCCGAAAGGCCCACGCATTCCTCACACCGATCTTCCAATTGACAGGTTTTACCCCGAAAATTGGAACAAACAGTGTGAGGGTCGAGAGAAGCCTTTGGAAGACGCCTAGAACAGTCCCTAGCATTGCATTTTCTAAACTTGGGAACTTGTGAAAGGTCAGCCATTTTGAATTGGTCAAGGGAAAATTCCAAAAAACGATCTAAGTCATCAACAATGAATCCGATACAAAAAAGAGTTCAAGGATTTATTTGAAGAAAAACCCTGCACAGCGAAAGCTCACAACCAAATTAAAGTACTTCACCAAATATGATGGGAAAAACTCCAGGTTTCAACAGCGAGTAAAGTACGTCTTGTCGACACGTCGACAGAGAAGAAATTGAGTCTTTGTTTACATTGAGTATGGTATCTGGCCGACAGTTGGCGCTGATGGGCACACCCGCAACCTGTATAGCGATTGCTGGCGAGTTTTTACAGTTTTTTGTCTGTCGAGCAACAGAGTTGCAGCTATATATATTCACCGGCTAAGTTAAATATTTAAAATTTATCATTATAATCCCTTTTTAGAAACTTAACAGTCTAGAAATTAATCCCTTACATAAAGAATTATGATTAGTGTACTGTTCATAAGTATCTAAATTATTCTCACCTTTATTAGAGATGCAGAGGTGTCTTAATGACATTTATTCAAAGAATAAACTACACGATAGAATCAGCAACAGCAAATCTGGATTTACCGGCCATGTTCTTGCCTAACATATTTCAGGCTGAGGAATTCCATTAAGGCCACAAAGCAATGGAGTTCAAAGAGGAGGCAAAAATGTTTGGCTATGAGTATACAGCCTGCTTCTAGGTAGGAAGAGAGAGTCTATTATCATCTGAAATACATCCCATAACTGTTTAAGAATAAAATTCTTCCTCTGTACATTTCTGACAAGTTGACATGCAGTGCATCCTGCTGATATATCTTCAATGACATTATCATCATCATTTTCTATAGTAACTATGTGGTCTCTATAATGCCCATCTCTCCCTAAGTCATCTTTATGGAGTAGTTAACAGATCCTTTTTCAGCTTCCTCCATAATAAACAGCATAGGACTTGGTATTCATCCTTGAAGAATACTGAAACATATCGAAACGTTCCCGTGAAGAGAAAACTTGAAGAGTTAAAACTGGAAACGAAGCAGTTACCATAAATTCTGGATCAATTGTTATGGTACAGTAACGTCCCATGCTTAAGAAATCCTTCCTGTTTAAGCTGCCTTTGTAATGTTGATATTTATGGAAATTGTTTGTATCTGGTAATCCATCTTCTCTACTGTACATCTTGATTTCAAAGCCGTGTCCTTTAATTTTATAGACATTTTCCGCACACTTTTTTTACAGCGCTTTTATCTTCATCGAGACCTAAAATAAGACATAAAATTAGTTATATGTAAATCAGATCTAATAATAATAATGTTGAGGACTTAGCTTTAAAAGTTTCCTTTATGGATACTAAGCATTGCTGTGAGGAAAATATCTAATTCTTAGATTAGTAGGCTATTTTGTGAGCAATTATTCATTACTCATTACTCAATTTTCTGTTAATATTATTTAATTAGTGTTTGCAACCTCCAACACAAAATAATTGAAAACCAAAATCAAGACATCATTTCATTAATTTTTTCCCTAACTATAAAAACTTGAGTCCTTTAATAGGAGTTGGAACTGGGCTGTCAAGACTTATAAAATGCCGGTAGTTACTGCCAGCACCTATGGCAACTAACTGGGGAAATGCTAAGGTGGCCGAAGACTACTCGGCACCCTTTCAACCCTGCTTATACCAGACAAAAGAAGGGAGATGTTAGGGTGGACGATCTGAGTACTGACTCAGATAGTGGGCTCAAAGTGGTTATTGAATCATCCAGTAGCCAAGAGTGTACTGACTTTGTGTGGTTCCTCGACCAGGGATCTGTTTGCAACGTCACTGAACAATAAGCTCCCGCTGTTCTATTCCACGGTGCCGGATCCCTAGACTCTTGCAAGATACTATCCAACAACGGTGGGAAAACTTCTACGTCTAGGCTTTTCCCCCATTTTGCCTGATGAGAAGGTTGCTCAACAAGGCAAAAAAATCCACCAACTTGGCAAAAACCCTCATAGCTCCGCTATAGCATCATGAGGAAGGGTTTTCGGATCTTCTTCAGCAGCTGACAGAAGTCCTGAGAGAACTCTACCCACGTCACGATCTACTCAGACCACCACACGTGAACATCTACCACAAAGCCGTAGACTACATACGTCTTCACGCCTGGAGGTTATCCAGCAATTCTTACGCAGAGGATTTTCGCAACATATTGTGAAGATGTCTGGATACCTCCGAGAATCTTCAGCTGCTGCGTAGCAGGCTAAGTGGACATTCTTCTGTGGTTGGTGTCGTGGAAGGGGTACTTTTCCTCCCGATGCCACTATTCCAACAATATTCCGTATGTACCTTTAGGTGGAAAAACTCCTCTCGGTCTCGGCGGAGAAAAATTATCGCTCAGCCTTGAGACTTGCCTTTACATTGAAAGAAGTTGATATTTCCCCATCGTTGGAGTTGTCTCTCGTCATACAGTGTTTCGAGCTTACCTGTCCTCAGTCAGAAGTTTGACATACTCCATGGAACGTGGTCCGTGTCTTTTGGTCTCTGAAAGGATCCCCTTACGAACCATTACGCCAGGAATCAGAACTTAACCTGATTCTGAAGAAGGTTTTTTTCTCGCCTTGGGCAAGAGAGCAAGTGAACTCCATGGTCTTTCCTACATCATTTCCCATTCAGGGGGATGGAGAGAGGTAATGCTCAACTTCATCCCTGAGTTTATAGCTGGTCCTAGATTCGGGCACTTCTGGATTGAAAGGCTTAGTGATAGCTGATATCCTAGACCAACCGCTTCTATGCCCGGTGTGGGTGCTGAGATATTACCTCTAATGAACTTCAGGAGCTCGCCCCTGAGTGGAAGGAGATGTCAGCACGGGGGAAAGGTTAAAGTAGAGTCACAAAGATTTTGATCTCGGCGTAGATTCGCAAAGTTATGGAATACCTCTCGAATCATGATTCTCTTTCGCAACCGCAGAAACCAAGAGCTCACCATCTTAGGGGTATGTTACCCTTCAACAAACTACTCTATGACAAAGGTTCTTCAATGGGGCATGAGGAAGTATCTGATAACCTTCACTGACCATTTCCTGAAAAGCGTAGCCAACAGGATCATGGAGACGTTCTCCATCGAACCTGTGGTGCCTACACAATGAGTGGTTTAATCACCCCAGCACCTTGATGGACAAGAAGCAGATGGTGGAGGGAACCGTTCCCAGGGATTAAGTCTTTCATCTTCCCCTATCTTGGGGCACAGCACCTACAGTACGCTGCAAGCTGGCCTCCGCTGTCTGCAGGTATTACTACAGTACCACATCCCTTGCGTAACATGATATTTTAATTATAAAATAAATTTTTGAATATACTTACCCGGTGAATATATAATAGCTGAGCCTCCGGTGGCTCGACAGAAAAACACACAAAAACTCGCGAGCGATCGCTATGAAGGTTGCGGGTGTGCCCACTAGCGCCAACTATCGGCCAGATACCGCATATACATGTAAACAGACCCAATTTTTCTCATCCCGCTGGGTCTCTATCGGGGAGGAAGGGAGGGGCCTTTAATTTATATATTCACCGGGTAAGTATATTCAAAAATTTATTTTATAATTAAAATATCATTTTTAAATATTTAACTTAGCCGGTGAATATATAATAGCTGATTCACACCCATGGTGGTGGGTAGAGACCAGAGTTAATTAAGTTTACAGCGTATATGCTTAGAGTTTTTGACAGTTATATCATAACAAAACCCAAATATATAAAGGTACCTGGTAAGGAAGTTGACTTAGACGATTACTCTGCCTTATTAGTCTGTCTTCCTCACGAAGCCCAGCGATCCTCTTAGGATGCTGAAAGACTCCCAGGAGTTGAAGTATTAAGGGCTGCAACCCATACAACAGGACCTCATCAAACCCCTAATCTGGGCGCTCTCAAGAAATGACTTTGACCACCCGCCAAATCAACCAGGATGCGAAAGGCTTCTTAGCCTTCCGTACAACCCAAAAAACAATATTAAAAACATTTCAAGAGACAGATTAAAAAGGATATTGGAATTAGGGTAATGTAGTGGTAGAACCCTCACCCACTACTGCACTCGCTGCAACGAATGGACCCAGTGTGTAGCAGTCCTCGTAAAGAGTCTGGACATCTTTTTTTTTAAGTAAAATGACGCGAACACTGACTTTTTTCTCCAAAAAGTCGCGTCCATAATACTTTGCAGAGATTTATTTTGCTTGAAGGCCACGGAGGTTGCTATAGCTCTAACTTCGTGCGTCTTAACCTTAAGCAAACATGGGTCTTTCTCATTCAAGTGAGAATGAGCTTCTCGTATTAAAAATCTGATAAAATATGACAAAGCATTCTTTGACATAGGCAATGATGGTTTCTTAACTGAGCACCATAATGCCTCAGATTTACCTCGTAATGACTTAGTACGAGCTAAATAGAACTTAAGAGCTCTAACAGGACATAATACTCTTTCCAGTTCGTTGCCTAAAATCTCTGATAAGCAAGGAATATCAAAAGATTTAGGCCAAGGACGAAAAGGCAGTTCATTTTTGGCCAGGAAACCAAGTTGAAGTGAACAAGTGGCTTTTTCTGTAGAAAAGCCGATGTTCTTACTGAAGGCATGAAGTTCACTGACCCTTTAAGCCGAAGCCAAGCACACTAGGAAAAGTGTCTTGAGGGTGAGATCCTTCAGGGAGGCTGAATGTAATGGCTCAAACCTGTCTGACATGAGGAACCTTAGGACCACGTCTAAGTTCCATCCAGGAGTTGCCAAACGACGTTCCTTAGAGGTCTCGAAAGACTTAAGGAGATCTTGGAGATCTTTATTGTTGGAAAGATCTAAGCCTCTATGTCGAAAGACCGAAGCCAACATGCTCCTGTAGCCCTTAATCGTGGGAGCTGAAAGGGAGCGAACCTTTCTCAGATGTAAAAGAAAACCTGCGATTTGGGCTACAGAGGTACTGGACGAGGACACAGATGCTGACTTGCACCAGTCTCGAAAGACTTCCCACTTCGACTGGTATACTCTAATGGTAGAAGCTCTCATCGCTCTTGCAATCGCACTAGCTGCCTCCTTCGAAAAGCCTCGAGCTCTTGAGAGCCTTTCGATAGTCGGAAGGAAGTTAGACGAAGAGCGGGGAGGCTTTGATGGACATTCTTTACGTGGGGCTGACGTAACAGATCTACCCTTAGAGGAAGACTTCTTGGAAAGTCTACCAGCCATTGAAGTACCTCGGTGAACCATTCTCTCGCGGGCCAGAGGGTAGCAACCAACGTCAACCTTGTCCCTTCGTGAGAGGCGAACTTCTGCAGTACCTTGTTGACTATCTTGAATGGTGGGAATGCATATAAGTCCAGAAGAGACCAATCCAGTAGAAACGCGTCTATGTGGATTGCTTCTGTATCGAGGACTGGAGAGCAATAGATTGGTAACCTTTTGGTCAACGAGGAGGCAAAGAGGTCTATGGTGGGTTGACCCCAAGTAGCCCAAAGACTCTTGCCCACGTCCTTGTGGAGGGTCCATTCCGTGGGTATCACCTGACCCCTCCGACTGAGACAGTCTGCCAAGACGTTCAAGTCCCCCTGGATGAATCTCGTCAACAGGGAGATGCCTCGATTTCTTGACCATAAGAGAAGGTCCCTTGCGATCTCGAGCAGCGTGAAGGAGTGTGTGCCTCCTTGCTTGGAGATGTACGCCAAAGCTGTGGTGTTGTCTGAGTTGACCTCTACCACTTAGTTTCGAAGAAGCTTTCGAATATCATCAAGGCCAAGTGGACTGCTAATAGCTCCTTGCCGTTGATGTGCATGCTCTTCTGACTTGAGGTCCACAGACCCGAGCATTCCCGACCGTCCAGGGTCGCACCCCAACCCAAATCCGACGCGTCTGAGAACAACACGTGGTTTGGGTTCTTGACTGCTAGGGATAGTCCCTCTCTCAGACTGATATTGCTGTCCCACCATTTAAGGCATGCCTTTACTGGTTCGGAGACTGGGAATGATACCGTCTCTAACGTCTTGTCCTAGTTCCAGTGAGAGGCTAGATGGAACCGGAGAGGCAAAAGGTGTCTCCCTAGTGAGACAAACTGCTCCAGGGATGAGAGAGTCCCTACGAGACTGTTCCAACTCCTGACTGAACAAACGTTCTCTTTTCAGCATTAGTTAGACTTCGAGCAGGGCTTGTTCTATTCGGGTGGCAGACGGAAAAGCCCGAAAAAAACTGGACTGCGAATCTCCATCCCCAAATATAGAATAATCTGGGATGGGATCAGTTGGGACTTTTAGGTTGACCAAAAGTCCCAACTCCCTGGCCAGACTCAACGTCCAATGTAGATCCTGCAGACAGCGAAGACTGGACGATGCTCTGAGAAGCCAGTCGTCCAAGTACAGGGAGGCTCGGATCCCCGATAGATGGAGGGACTTTGCCACATTCCTCATGAGCCTCGTAAACACGAGAGGATCAGGACTGAGGCCAAAGCACAGGGCTCAAAACTGGTACCCCACATTCCTGTAAACAAACCTCAGAAACGGTTGGGAATCCGGGTGTATAGGAATGTGGAAGTATGCCTCCTGAAGGTCGAGAGAGACCATCCAGTCGCCTTCCATTAATGCTGTCAAGACAGCCTGGTAGACTTCATCGTGAAGTTTGTCTTGACAATGAATACATTGAGCGCACTTGCCTCTTACGTACTCCTGCAGTGAACATGGCTGCCAGATCATTGGAGCCATCCCTGAGGGACTTGTTCCTGCAGAGAACGTGGCTGTCAGATCATTGGAGCCATCCCTGAAAGCCTTGTTTATGCATGACATAATTGTACAGCAAAACTTCAAACGCTCGAAAAAAAAACTCCTAACAGGAGATGGTCTAGCTCTGAAGTCGACCATAAAATCTTGGAGCGTCTCATGGCCAGGCGCCAGGGAGAGTCTATGAGGTTTGAGAAGTCTATCTGGGCAGAGGCAGGAACTCCCAAGCCGAGAACTTCTCCCGTGTCATATCAAACTCTCGCTCTATAAGCCAGCTTAAAAGTAGGGAAAGCAAAGGCTGTCTCCCCCAAACTCCTCCTGGTGATTAACCAGTCGCCTAGCAAACGTAAAGCTCTCTTAGAAGAGCGAGAGAGCACTAGCTTATAAAACAACGGCTTCGAAGTAGCTAGGCCTAGTGTACACTCTGACGTTTAGGCAAACAAGGAGCAGCAGTTACAAAAAGATCTGGACAAAGATCCTTAAAAATCAGCATGATTTATTTAAAGTCCATAGAGGGCTGAGCAGCTTTAGGCTCCTCTCCGTCTGACAGAGTCCTCAAGGGAATATCAGTAGGAGGGGGATCAGCAACTTCCTCATCTGAAGGAACCTTGTCCGACAATAGCCGAGTCTCAAGCAAGGGAGAGACCTGCCGTGGTGGCAATGCTTGACAAGCAGAGTCCACACGCAAAGGAGCAATCAGTAGCAGTCAAGGACGCTATGTCATGTAACTGCTTAAAGGACTGACCAGTAACAACAACAGGTGCGGGAGGACGTTCGACGTCAACTCGAGACTGCCTTGACTGCTTAGACTGAGCAGTCAAAACAACTCTTGACTGCGGTGCTTGACGCTCAACGTCAAAACAAGTCAACTCTGCTGGTTGGTGAACGTCCTGAACGTCAACAAGAGCAAGCGGCAGCGGCTGAACGTCCACAAGCGGCTGAGAGTCAAAACGGGACTGCATCGAGTGAGGCTCTACAAAACACGATTGACGTGACTTTGTAACGTCAATGTCAACAGGACGAGCAAAGGCTCGTTTGGGCGGCTGACGGCCAAGATCTCGATCAGCTAAGCGGCGAGGATCATCGTGAATCTGCTCAACAGAATAGTCCTCCATAAGAGAGGCAAGCTTATTCTGCATGTCTTGCCGTACAACCCATTTAGGATCAACGGGAATGGTTGCGGTAAGAGACGAGGGTAACGTCTGTGACTGCAAAACCTTGCCTACAAAAAGACTCTCGGAGCCTGTGTTACGCTTTTGTTTAGGCGGCGAGCAGTCTTCCGATGACTGCATAGGGTCAGAGCTGTCCTAATGGTTAAAACCAGGACGCTGGACCTGTCCTGAAAGGACTGACTTTCGCTTAAAGGGCCTCGAAACCTTGTTCCACGGTTTCTTATGCGAAAAGCCTTCGGATGACGAGGAGAAAATCGTCTCGCTCGTCTTATGGTAGGGGCGGTGTTGATGAGACACGCCTGAAACCATAGAGGGAACGTCTGTTCGCTGATCAAGGCCTCTCGAACCCATAAGTCGTACGACATTACTTCTCCCCTGGGCTTGGGAGCTTGCAAGAGGTCTCGGACTAGGTGAACGACGGGCACGAACAGACGAACCCTCGGTCGCAACACTGATAACACTTTGCGAAATTATCACTTTATCACTACGATTTTCTGTTTTGCACTTACTTCACTGAAATCGAATTTTACAACAATTCACATTAGGTATGAATAAAACTGATTTCTACCTGAAGCACGCAATTCTACCCTCATCAAAAGGTTATAATTGCGAAATCAGTCGTATAATGTAAGCACATTAATACAAGCAAAAAACAGTAAACATATATTAAGATAAAAAGATCAGTGGCTGGGAAGGAGACTAAACACTAGTTCATTCAAAACTACGTTTTCAATCTCTCACCGTACAGTGCCTTGGGACGAGAATAAAAACTAAAAACGTTTTATCCTTTCTCCCCGTACAGAGACTAGGGACGAGAGTAAAAAACTGACTCGAGAACAACGTTACTCGCTTGGGACGAGAATAAAGATCGGAACGTTCTCTCTTCCTCTCTCTCTCTCCGTCTCTCTCTCTCTCTCTCTCTCTCTCTCTCTCTCTCTCTCTCTCTCTCTCTCTCTCTCTCTTGATTTCGCACCGAAGAGAAGAGCCCACTTACCTTTCGTCAATAAACAGGTTATTTGACCATAGGAAAAAACTGAAAGGTTTTTCAATTAACAAGTTCCTTTAAAATAGTATTTAAAACATTCAAGTTTGAAAGAAGAATGAACAAAACGTCAGAATCGATTTACTCTTTCTGTAAAGTGAAACCGTGATTCTCTCTCTCTCTATCGTAACGATAGAGCGCAAACTGCGTAGCATAAATAAACTAAACGTTAGTTCATCTTTGAAACAGTACGAAGACTATTCAAAGAAAATCTTTCATAAAATATTTACTAAAAAATATTTATTTAATAAGTTTTAAATCATTTGCTCTGTAAAAGTTATTTACGCTTGAAAGGGCTCAACGTTGTTTAACTTCGGTTTCCAAGTTAGGACTGCCTACTCTCGGATTAGAGGAGGAATAGGAAAGGTCGCATATAAACAAATCATTAAAATTTATCTTGATGTTTATTATAAATGGAAAGCTAATCGAAGAGGCCTAATAAAGGCGGTTGAGATATAAAATATATAGTTAACAACAACAATTTATAACGTGATAAGATAATTGCTAAAAGCCTAAAACACACTTCCGTACTAAGGGAAGGGTCGGCCATTTAAAAGTCAAAGAAAGTCCAAAAAACAATCCAAAGTCATCAAAAATTAAATCTATCCAAAAACGAGTTCAAGATTTAAGTTGAGGATAAAACACCTGCACTGCGAAAGCTCAAACCAAAAGGAAGTACTTCACCAAATATGTTGAGAAAACTCCAGGTTATACAGCGAGTATTGATACGTCTTGTCGTTAAGGCCGACAGAGAAAAATTGGGTCTGTTTACATGTATATGCGGTATCTGGCCGATAGTTGGCGCTAGTGGGCACACCCGCAACCTTCATAGCGATCGCTCGCGAGTTTTTGTGTGTTTTTCTGTCGAGCCGCCGGAGGCTCAGCTATTATATATTCACCGGCTAAGTTAAATATTTAAAACTGGTATATGCACATATATTTGTTTTGTCTCCATACCCCCTTGGCGAGGTGGGACTGGGTAGGCAACGTCTGTGGTTGGTTCAAAGAATCCTATGACTCCTGAGAATTCTTACCTAGACAAGTCACACAGCTAGTATCACATAAGCACATGGATTGCTCAGGCCACTAAAGCGTGTTATTGCACGAAGTATTAGCGAGGTGTCAGGGTTTTTCTCTTTATGCGTGCATAGCATGAGGGGAAACCCTGAGTCAAAAAACAGCCAGTTGGTTAAGACTTCCTCCCACCTTAGGGGTGAGTCTTCCCTAATGAAGAGCAAAAGGGTTTGTAATTAGTGATGGAACAAATGACAAAATTAAAGTACTGTACTGTAATTTGTATTTTTCCTGACGATACAAACCTTGAGTGCTTTATACAAATTTAGCCCACCATCACCTATTCCCCTGCAAGTCCTGCCTGCAATCATAAGTGACGAGACAACACAGGTGTGTGTGAGTGGGGTAGCCAGTACTACTGACTGTTAATTTTGTTTTCAAATTGGTAATTACAAAAGAATTTGTTAAATGCTTGCTTAAAATGGCCAGTGATTATCGGTAACAAGTAGCTTGGGAATCAGACAATTAATAAAAACAGTACAGGTAGTTCTAAATTGAAAATTGGTAAAATAATGCGCTGGCGGAACAATAATTCTCAGCAAGCATACAGTACAAGTGACATTGAAAAATGTTATTTTCATTAGTAAAATAAATTTTTGAATATACTTACCCGATAATCATGTAGCTGTCAACTCCGTTGCCCGACAGAATTCTACGGACGGGATACGCCAGCGATCGCTATACAAGAAGGGGGTGTACTCACCAGCGCCACCTGTGGCCAGGTACTGCAGTACTTCTTGTTGACACCACCTCAATTTTTCCTCGGTCCACTGGTTCTCTATGGGGAGGAAGGGTGGGTCAATTAAATCATGATTATCGGGTAAGTATATTCAAAAATTTATTTTACTAATGAAAAATGTTATTTTCATTAGTAAAATAAATTTTTGAATATACTTACCCGATAATCATGTAGCTGTCAACTCTGTTGCCGACAGAAATCTACGGACGGGATACGCCAGCGATCGCTATACAGGTGGGGGTGAACACCACAGTGCCATCTGTGGTCAGGTACTCTAGTACTTCTTGTCAACACCACCTCAATTTTTTCCTCGGTCCACTGGTTCTCTATGGGGAGGAAGGGTGGGTCAATTAAATCATGATTATCGGGTAAGTATATTCAAAAATTTATTTTACTAATGAAAATAACATTTTTCAATATTAATCTTACCCGATAATCATGTAGCTGATTCACACCCAGGGTGGTGGGTGGAAACCAGCATACATGTTAACACAGAAGCTAAGTATCCCGTATTTTATTTTATTAGTTATTCAAAAATAACATAAAATAAATAAGTACCTGGTAAGGAAGACGACTTGAACCATTACTCTGCCTTTATTAAGTACGTCTTTCTTACTGAGCGTAGCGGTCCTCTTAGGATGCTGAACGACTCTTAGGTGCTGAAGTATAAAGGGCTGCAACCCATACTAAAGGACCTCATCACAACCTTTAACCTCGGCGCTTCTCAAGAAAGAATTGACCACCCGCCAAATCAACAAGGATGTGGAAGGCTTCTTAGCCAACCGTACAACCCATAAAAAGTATTCAAGAGAAAGGTTAAAAAGGTTATGGGATTATGGGAATGTAGTGGCTGAGCCCCCGCCTACTACTGCATTCGTTGCTACGAATGGTCCCAGGGTGTAGCAGTTCTCGTAAAGAGACTGGACATCTTTGAGATAGAATGATGCGAACACTGACTTGCTTCTCCAATAGGTTGCATCCAAAACACTCTGCAGAGAACGGTTCTGTTTGAGGGCCACTGAAGTAGCCACAGCTCTCACTTCATGTGTCCTTACCTTCAGCAAAGCAAGGTCTTCTTCCTTCAGATGAGAATGTGCTTCCCTAATCAGGAGCCTGAATAGGTAAGAAACTGAGTTCTTAGACCTTGGAAGAGAAGGCTTCTTGATAGCCCACCATAAGGCTTCTGATTGTCCTCGTAAAGGTTATGACCTTTTTAGATAGTACCTAAGAGCTCTAACTGGGCAAAGTACTCTCTCCAGTTCGTCCCCCACCAAGTTGGACAGGCTTGGGATCTCGAACGACTTAGGCCAAGGACGTGAAGGAAGCTCGTTTTAGCAAAAAACCGAGCTCCAAGGAACATGTAGCCGTTTCAGATGTGAAAACTATGTTCCTGCTGAAGGCGTGGATCTCACTTACTCTTTTAGCTGTTGTCAAGCACACGAGGAAAAGAGTTTTTAATGTGAGGTCCTTAAAAGAGGCTGATTGGAGAGGTTCAAATCTTGATGACATAAGGAACCTTAGGACCACGTCTAGATTCCAGCCTGGAGTGGACAACCGACGTTCCTTTGAGGTCTTAAAAGACCTAAGGAGGTCCTGTAGATCTTTGTTGGTGGAAAGATCCAAGCCTCTGTGGCGGAAAACCGCTGCCAACATACTTCTGTAACCCTTAATCGTAGGAGCTGAAAGGGATCTTACGTTCCTTAGATGTAACAGGAAGTCAGCAATCTGGGTTACAGTGGTACTGGATGAGGAAACTGCATTGGCCTTGTACCAGCTTCGGAAGACTTCCCCTTTAGACTGATAGACTCTGAGAGTGGATGTCCTCCTTGCTCTGGCAATCGCTCTGGCTGCCTCCTTCGAAAAGCCCCTAGCTCTTGAGAGTCTTTCGAAAGTCTGAAGGCAGTCAGACGAAGAGCGTGGAGGTTTGGATGTACCTTCTTTACGTGAGGTAGACGTAGAAGGTCCACTCCTAGAGGAAGAGTCCTGGGAATGTCGACCAGCCATTGCAGTACCTCTATGAACCATTCTCTCGCGGGCCAGAGCGGAGCCAACCAACGTCAGCCGTGTCCCTTTGCGAGAGGCGAACTTCTGAAGTACCCTGTTGACAATCTTGAACGGCGGGAATGCATACAGGTCGAGATGGGACCAATCCAGCAGAAAAGCATCCACGTGAACTGCTGCTGGGTCTGGAATCGGAGAACAATACAACGGGAGCCTCTAGGTTATCGAGGTAGCGAACAGATCTATGGTTGGCTGACCCCACAGGGCCCAAAGTCTGCTGCAAACATTCTTGTGAAGGGTCCACTCTGTGGGGATGACCTGACCCTTCCGGCTAAGGCGATCTGCCCTGACATTCATATCGCCCTGAATGAACCTCGTTACCAGCGTGAGCTTTCGATCTTTTAACCAGATGAGGAGGTCCCTTGCGATCTAGAACAACTTCCACGAAAGAGTCCCTCCCTGCTTGGAGATGTAAGCCAAGGCTGTGGTGTTATCAGAGTCCACCTCCACCACCTTGTTAAGCTGGAGGGACTTGAAGTTTATCAAGGTCAGACGAACTGCCAACAGCTCCTTGCAATAGATGTGAAGTGTCCTTAGCTCCTGATTCCATGTTCCCGAGCATTCCTGTCCGTCCAAAGTCGCACCCCAGCCCGTGTCTGATGCGTCAGAGAAGAGACGGCGGTCGGGTTTCTGAACAGCCAAAGGTAGACTTCCTTAAGAAGAAAGCTGTTCTTTCACCACGTGAGAGTAGACCTCCTCTCTTCGGAAACAGGAACTGAGATCGTCTCTAGCGTCATGTCCTTTATCCAGTGAGCCGCTAGATGATACTGAAGGGGGGGAGGTGGGGTCTCCCTAACTCGATGAACAGTGCCAGCGATGAAAGTGTCCCTGTTAGACTCATCCACTACCTGACTGAGCATCGGTTCCTTCTCAGCATGCTCTGGATGCAATCTAGGGCTTAGTATATCTTTGGGGCCGACGGAAAAGCCCGAAAAGCTCGACTCTGAAGATCCATACCCAGGAGACAATGGTCTGGGATGGGACGAGCTGGGACTCCTCAAAATTGACCAGGAGGCCCAGTTCCTTGGTCAGATCCATAGTCCATCTGAGAATCTCCAGACAGCGACGACTTGTGGGAGCTCTTAAAAGCTAGTCGTCTGACGGAGCCGGACACAAGATCATGGTACTGCTGCACAGTCTGTGAATTGTCAACCATGGGGAAGCGAGGAAGTACAGTGACAACCCGAAGCTGTCTAGACTGTCTGGGTCGTACAGACAACTCCTTATCGGGTTGCTGAGGTTGCCGCACTGCGTCACAACAAGACACTTCTGCTGGTTGTTGAACGTCTTCCCAGTGACACACTGACTCCGTAAACAAAAAATCCTCTAACAAGGACTAAGCTTGGACTGCATGTCTAGCAACACAGCTCAAGGTCTATGGGAGCAGGTGTGGTAACAGACGGGGTTAGCGACTGAAGTGGAACCATTACCCTCCCTGGAAGCATGCTATGCTTAAATAAAAGTCCATAGGAGGCTAAGCAGCTAAAGGCTCCTCTCCAAATGACAGAGTCCTCAAGGGAAAATCAGAAGGAGGGAGAATAGCACTTTCTCATCTACAGGAACCATATCCGAGAAAAGCTAAGTTCTCTCAGTGAGGGTTTCACTGGTGCAAAAGCAGCAGACTAGAAGGCAACGTTATGAAAACTGCTTGACAGTCTAGTGAGTTGGCAACAACCAAAGATGTGTGACTGAGAAGCATGCGGTAAGGTATGCAGAGCATGCTGTATGTAGAGCATGCTGTAAGGTAAGCAGAGCATGTTGCATGGCGTGCGGCTTATGCTGCATGGGATGAGGCTCATGCTGCATGGGATGAGGCTCATGCTGCATGGTATGAGACTCATGCTGCATGGGATGAGGCTCAAGCTGCAAGGGATGAGGCTTATGCCGCATGCGTTGAGGAGGATGCCGCAAAGTATGAGGCTCCTGCCTCATGGGTTGAGGCGGTTGCCGCATAGCATGAGGCTTTTGCCTCATGGTTTGAGGAGGATGCCGCATAGCATGAGGCTCCTCATAAGCATGAGGCTGCCTCATGAGTAGAGGAGGATTTTTTAAAGAAATCTGAACCTGACACTAATCTAGCTGTCCGAGGATTTACCTGGTGAGACATCAGTCTCTTTACCAGCGAGTTTTACCAGATTTCCCCGGGCCACCACGTGACACAATTGGTAGTAATTCATTCAAATTACCCCTAATGAGTCAATATGGATAAATATCAACACAACATCGTGTTCAAATAGAAATAAATTTCTACCTCATACTTGGGATCGAACGCTAGCCCCTTCTAATGAAAGGCCAGGTCGAAACCAACCATGCCACGAGAGCCCATTCAAGAGTTGAGGTTCTTGCCTCAAGAGTGGAGGTGGCTGCCGCAAGAGTTGAGGTTGCTGCCTCAAGGATGGTGGAGGTTGCCGCAACGCAAGAGGTTGCTGCATAGCGCTGGTATCTGGCAACTCCCAATGCGGCAGCTCACGCGTGGAGGTAGGTTGAGGAACCTCAACATCATACGTCTGGTAGGGTGGACTGCGCAGAGGTGGAGTTGAGGTTGCTGCCTCGAGGATGGTGGAGGTTGTCGCACCGCAAGAGGTAGCTGCCTCGAGGATGGAGGAGGTAGTCGCAACGCAAGAGGCTCCTACCTCAAGGGTAGAGGAGGTTGCTGTAAAGTATAAGGCTCCTGCCTCAAGTGTTGAGGAGGTTGCCGCGTGGCAAGAGGCTCCTGCCTCAAGGAAAGTGGAGGTTGCTGCCCAGAGCTGGTATCTGGCAACTCCCAAAGCGGCAGCTCACGCATGGAGGTAGCTTGAGGAACCTCAACATCATACGTCTGGCAGGCTGGACTGCGTAGAGGTGGAGGAGCGCTCGCAGGAGGAGGTGTGTTAACCTTCTCTGCCTGAAACTCCTGCATCAACACCGCAAGCTGAGACTGCATTGTCAGCAGCATAGACCACTAGAGTTTAAGAAAGACAACAACAAACGGAGCTACTGTCCGTTGAAACTGAGGGTCTAAAACAGCTGGTGCGGCAACAGACGGAGTTACTGTCTGTTGCGATACCACCTTGCCTCTCTGGGAGGTGTGCAGTTGTCGTACTGCAGCAAGTCCGAACTGACCCAGTGCTAATGGCACCACCTAGGAGTTGGACTTGCGCGGAAGGGACCGACTTGCACTTAAAAGCTGCAAGATTTGGTCCATGGTTTCTGCGAGAAACCTCTTCCGCAGACGAGGAATAAATGGGCTCTCTCGTCTTTGTGTGGGTGGGGTGATCACGTCGGCTACGTGAGTTGGTTACACCCGAAACCACGGAGGGAAACGTCTGTTCGTCGATCAAGGCCTGCTGAACCCATAAGTCCTTCGACATTACTTCTCCCCTGGGCTTGGGAGCTTGTAAGAGGTCCCAGACTAGGCGAACAACTGGCACGAACAGACGAACCCTCGAACGCAACACTGTAACACTTTGCGCTTATCACTTTCTTTTGATTTTCTGTTTGCACTTATTTCACTGAACTCGAAACTTTAAGTGGTTTGTACCTGAAACACGCAATTCTATCCTTCATTAAAAGTTAGTAATTGCGAAAACAGTATTACAATGTAACAGAAAAACATAATGAAAGATAAATAATTCAGTGGCTGGAAAAGAGATTAAACACTAGATCAAATAAACTACGTTTAAAATCTCTCACCGCATAAAGTCTGAGAACAAGAATAAAACTCTAGAAACGTTTACCTTCTTCCCCTAAAGAGACTAGGGAGAAGAGCAAAAACGATAACAACGTTACCCGCTTGAACGAAACGTTTATCCTCCTCTCTCTCCCTCCGTCTCTATCTCTCTCTCTCTCTCTCTCTCTTGACTTAGCACCTGAGAGAAGAGCCCAATTATATATATCGTTAAAACATATTATTGTTAAAGGAAAAAAACTGAAAGGTTTCCCAAATAAAAAGTTCCTTTATAGAATAGAACCATTTAAGCTAAGAAAGAATGAACAAAACGCTAGAATCGGTTTACTCTTACTGCAACGTGACACCGTGATAGACTCTCTCTCTATCGTAACGATAGAGCGCAAGTTGAACGTTCTGAACGTCAACAACTGCAGAGACAAAACAAAACGTTAGTTCAACTTTGAAAACAGTACAAGACTATCAAAGAAATTCTTTCAAAAACATTAAAATGGCATAATATGTTAACAGGTAAAAACGAAATGACGGGCTCAAAGTTAATTAACTTCGGTTCCAAGAAAAGACCGCCTACTATTAGGAAAGGTCGAATATAAACAAATATAAAAATTAATTTTAATAAGTTTATAATAAAAGGAAGTTAATCAAAGAGGCCTATAAAAGGCGGAGAGATATAAAATAAATCTATAACTTTGTTAAGCAAAATTAAGAGAGTCTATACTCTCTTCGACACCAACACTTCCGTCTAAGGGAAGGGTCGGCCATTTAAAAGTGAAAGAGAGTTCATACTCTCTTCGTACCAAAATTAAATCAAAAATTAAATCAAATTAATTCCAAAAACTTGCTAAGCTAATGATATAGCTTCCTGAATAGCGAAGGCTAAACTCTAGAGCAAATACATCACCAAATCGTGAGCAATAACTCCAGAATCAACAGCGTATCCATGTAGGTCTAGCCGGAGGCACGACAGAGGAAAAATTGAGGTGGTGTTGACAAGAAGTACTAGAGTACCTGACCACAGATGGCGCTGTGGTGTTCACCCCCACCTGTATAGCGATCGCTGGCGTATCCCGTCCGTAGATTTCTGTCGGCAACAGAGTTGACAGCTACATGATTATCGGGTAAGATTAATATTGAAAATAACATTTTTCAATATTAATCTTACCCGATAATCATGTAGCTGATTCACACCCAGGGAGGTGGGTGAAAACCAGTGTACATGTATATCAAGAAGCTAAGTATCCCGTATTTCATATTATCAGTTATTCAAAATAACAATGAAATTATAAGTACCTGGTAAGGAAGTCGACTTGAACCATTACTCTGCCTTTAATAAGTTCGTCTTCCTTACTGAGCGCAGCGTTCCTCTTAGGAGGCTGAACAACTCTAAGGTGCTGAAGTATAAAGGGCTGCCACCCATACTAAAGGACCTCTACACAACCTCTAACCCAGGCGCTTCTCAAGAACGAATTGACCACCCGCCAAATCAACTAGGATGCGGAAGGCTTCTTAGCCTACCGTAAAAACCCAAAAACAACAATAAAAGCATTCAAGAGAAAGGTTAAAAAAGGTTATGGGATTAAGGGAATGTAGTGGCTGAGCCCTCACCTACTACTGCACTCGCTGCTACGAATGGTCCCAGGGTGTAGCAGTTCTCGTAAAGAGACTGGACATCTTTGAGATAAAATGATGCAAACACTGACTTGCTCCTCCAATAAGTTGCATCCATAATACTCTGCAGAGAACGGTTCTGTTTGAAGGCCATCGAAGTAGCTACAGCTCTCACTTCGTGGGTCCTTACCTTCAGCAAAGCAAGGTCTTCATCCTTCATGTGAGAATGAGCTTCTCTAATCAGAAGCCTTATGTAATACGAAACTGCGTTTTTGGACATAGGCATCGAAGGTTTCTTGATGGCACACCATAAGGCCTCTGATTGTCCTCGTATAGGTTTTGACCTTTTAAGATAGTACTTTAGAGCTCTGACAGGGCAAAGAACTCTCTCTAGCTCGTTACCCACCATGTTGGAAAGGCTAGGAATTTCGAACGATCTAGGCCAAGGACGTGAAGGAAGTTCATTTTTTGCCAAAAACCCGAGCTGTAAGGAACATGTTGCTGTTTCGGATGTGAATCCTATGTTCCTGCTGAAGGCGTGAACCTCACTAACTCTTTTGGCTGTTGCAAGGCAGACGAGGAAAAGAGTTTTGAGAGTAAGGTCTTTGAAAGAGGCTGACTGGAGAGGTTCAAATCTAGGAGACATAAGGAACCTTAAGACTACGTCTAGATTCCAGCCTGGAGTGGACAAGCGACGTTCTTTAGAGGTCTCGAAAGACTTAAGGATGTCCTGTAGATCCTTGTTGGAGGAAAGATCCAAGCCTCTGTGGCGGAAAACTGAAGCCAACATACTTCTGTACCCTTTGATCGTAGGAGCCGAAAGAGATCTAACATTCCTAAGATGTAACAGGAAGTCAGCAACTTGGGTTACAGAGGTATTGGTAGAGGAAACTGCATTGGCTCTGCACCAACTTCGGAAGACTTCCCACTTGGATTGATAGACTCTACGAGTGGATATCCTCCTTGCTCTGGCAATCGCTCTGGCTGCCTCCTTCGAAAAGCCTCTAGCTCTAGCGAGTCTTTCGACAGTCTGAAGGCAGTCAGACGAAGAGCGTGGAGGCTTGGGTGTACCTTCTTTACGTGAGGTTGACGTAGAAGGTCCACTCTTAGAGGGAGAGTCCTGGGAACGTCGACCAGCCATTGCAGTACCTCTGTGAACCATTCTCTTGCAGGCCAAAGGGGAGCAACCAACGTCAGCCGTGTCCCTTCGTGAGAGACGAACTTCTGAATGACTCTGTTGATGATCTTGAACGGCGGGAATGCATATAGATCGAGATGGGACCAATCCAGCAGAAAAGCATCCACGTGAACTGCTGCCGGGTCTGGAATTGGGGAACAGTACAATGGGAGCCTCTTGGTCATGGAGGTGGCGAACAGATCTATCGTTGGCTGACCCCACAAGGTCCAAAGTCTGCTGCACACGCTCTTGTGAAGGGTCCATTCCGTGGGGATGACTTGACCCTTCCTGCTGAGGCGATCTGCCGAGACATTCATATTGCCCTGAATGAATCTCGTTACCAGTGTGAGGTTTAGACTTCTTGACCAAATGAGGAGGTCCCTTGCTATCTCGTACAGCTTCCTCGAATGGGTCCCTCCCTGCTTGGAGATGTATGCCAAGGCTGTGGTGTTGTCGGAGTTCACCTCCACCACCTTGTTTAGCAGGAGGGACTTGAAGTTCATTAAGGCCAGATGTACTGCCAGCAACTCCTTGCAATTGATGTGAAGCGTTTCCTGTTCCTTGTTCCATGTTCCCGAGCATTCCTGTCCGTCCAAGGTCGCGCCCCAGCCCGAGTCTGATGCGTCCGAATAGAGATGAAGATTGGGGGTCTGAACAGCTAACGATAGACCCTCCTTGAGAAGGATGTTGCTCTTCCACCACATGAGAGTAGTCTTCATCTCTTTGGTAACAGGAATAGAGACCGCTTCGAGCGTCATATTCTTGTCCCAGTGAGCTGCTAGATGGTATTGAAGGGGGCGGAGGTGGAGTCTCCCTAACTCGGTGAACAGGGCTAACGATGACAGGGTCCCTGTTAGACTCATCCACTGTCTCACCGAGCATCTGTTCCTCTTCAGCATGCTCATTATGCACTCTAGGGCTTGGTTGATTCTTGGGGCCGACGGAAAAGCCCGAAAAGCTTGACTCCGAATCTCCATTCCCAGGTAAACGATGGTTTGGGAAGGAATAAGCTGGGACTTTTCTAAGTTGACCAAAAGACCCAGTTCCTTGATCAAGTCCAAAGTCCAATTGAGACTCTCCAGACAGCGACGACTTGTGGGGGCTCTTAACAGCCAGTCGTCTAAATAAAGGGAGGCTCTGATGTCCGCCAAGTGGAGGAATTTCGCAATATTCCTCATCAGTCGCGTAAACACCATAGGTGCCGTGCTTAGGCCAAAACACAGGGCTTGGAATTGGTACACAACCTTTCCAAAAACGAATCTCAGAAAAGGTTGGGAGTCTGGATGAATGGGAACGTGAAAGTAGGCGTCTTTCAGATCCAACGAGACCATCCAGTCCTCCTGCCTGACCGCTGCTAGGACCGACTTCGTCGTCTCCATAGTGAACGTCTGCTTGGTGACATAAGCATTGAGCGCACTGACGTCCAGCACCGGTCTCCAACCTCCTGTCTTCTTGGCCACCAGAAAGAGACGGTTGTAGAAGCCCGGGGATTGATGATCCCGGACTATCACCACTGCCTCCTTCTGTAACAGGAGCGACACCTCTTGATGTAACGCTAGCCTCTTGTCCTTTTCCTTGTAGTTGGGAGAGAGGTTGATGGGAGAAGTGGTCAGAGGGGGATTGCGGCAGAATGGTATCCTGTAACCCTCCCTTAGCCACTTGACAGACTGGGCGTCTGCACCTCTTCTTTCCCAAGCTTGCCAGAAGATCTTGAGTCTGGCTCCTACAGCTGTCTGGAGAGGAGGAGAGTCAATGTTTGCTTTTCGAAGACTTGGTACCTTTCTTGGACCTGCCCCTGTAACCGTCTGGGCGGGTACTTCCTCGGCTGGGGGCTCTGCCACGAAAGGGCGGAATAAATCTGGTTGCAGGAGTATCGGCCACTGGGGTGCGGTAAGTTCTAGGAACTGAAGGAGCAACCCTAGCCTTCCGTGCTGAAGAGGCCACAAGGTCATGCGTGTCCTTCTGAATAAGAGCCGCAGACAATTCCTTGATAAGATCCTCAGGAAACAGGAACTTAGAAAGAGGAGCAAAAAGTAACTGTGACCTTTGGCAAGAGGTGATACCAGTGGAAAGGAAGGAGCAAAGTTGTTCCCTTTTCTTGAGGACTCCCGAAACAAACATAGAGGCAAGTTCGCCGGAACCATCGCGAATTGCTTTATCCATACAGGACATGATCAGCATGGCTGAGTCCTTGTCAGATGGGGCAGTCTTCTTGCTCAAGGCCCCCAGGCACCAGTCGAGAAAATTAAAAATTTCAAAGGCGCGAAAGACTCCCTTTAAGAAGTGGTCCAGGTCAGAAAAGGTCCAGCAGACCTTAGAGCGTCTCATAGCCGACCTTCGTGGAGAGTCAACCAAACTTGAGAAGTCAGCCTGGGCAGAGGCAGGGACCCCCAAGCCTGGTTCCTCCCCTGTGGCATACCAGACGCCCGCCTTAGAAGTCAGCTTAGGAGGTGGAAACATAAACGACGTCTTTCCCAGTTGCTGCTTGGACTGCAACCAATCCCCTAACATTCTCAAAGCTCTCTTTGAAGATCTAGCGAAGACGAGCTTAGTGTAGGCAGACTTAACAGGTTGCATGCCTAGAGAAAACTCGGATGGAGGAGAGCGAGGGGTAGCAGAAACAAAGTGATCCGGGTAAAATTCTCTGAACAGAGCCAGGACCTTGCGAAAGTCAATGGAGGGTGGCAATGACTTGGGTTCCTCCACGTCAGATGAAGGATCATCCAGGTGAGCAGCTTCATCCTCAGAAACCTCATCACCTGAGGGTTGAGAAGCGAGAGGTAAAGTTACAGCGGTATGCTGAATGGCTGAATCCTGAAGAGCGGGTGCATACGCACTTGCGGATTCATCCTCAAGTCTCTGTTGAAGAGGATGAGGGCTGGTAATGACAAAGTCATGAGGCTGGGATGAAGGAGGTTCTGCGGAGGTCTGAGGAGCAAGCGTGGTGAGAGGCGACTGTTGTAAAACATGAGGCTCATGCTGCATAGACTGCGGTTCAAGTTGAATGGGAAGAGGCTCAAGCTGAGGAGAAAGTGGTAGATGCATGCGTTGAGGTGGCTGACTCATAGCATGAGGTTCCTGTCTCAAGAGTTGCGCTTGCTTCAAGGGTTGAGGTGGCTGCGCAGAGAGAGGCTCTTGTCTCACGAGTTGAGGTTCTTGAGGTGCTTGCCTCGAGAGTTGAGGTTCTCGCCTCGAGGAAAGTGGAGGTGGCTGCTGCGAGAGTTGAGGTGGCTGCCTCAAGGATGGTAGAGGTTGTCGTACCTCAAGAGGTTGCTGCCTCGAGGATGGTTGTAATGCAAGATACTCCTGCCTCAAGGGTAGAGGAGGTTGTAAAGCAAGAGACTCCTGTCCCCATTGTTGAGGAGGTTGCCGCGTGGTAAGAGGCTCCTGCCTCAAGGAAAGTGGAGGTTGCTGCACAGCGCTGGTATCTGGCAACTCCCAACGCGGTAGCTCACGCATGGAGGTAGCTTGAGGAACCTCAACATCGTACGTCTGGCAGATTGGACTGCGCAGAGGAGGAGGAGCGCTCGCAGGAGGAGGTGTATTAACCTTCTCTGCCTGAAACTCCCGCATCAACACCGCAAGCTGCGACTGCATAGTCTGCAGCAAAGCCATCTTAGGATCAACAGAAGTTGAGGTCTGTTGAGGCAAAGCTTTAACAGAAGTTGAGGTCTGTTGAGGCATCGCCTTACCTCTCTTAGGAGGCGTGCAGTCACCTGATGACTGCGGCGAGTCCGAGCTAGCCCAATGGCTACACCCGGGCTGTTGGACTCGCGCGGTCTGGACTTTACGCTTAAGAGGTCTTGAGACCTGAGTCCAGCGTTTTCTCCCAGAAAATTCTTCTGCAGACGAGGAAATTAAGGGCTCAATCGTCTGAGAGTGGAAGTGACGATCTCTATAAGATACGCCCGCAACCACTGAGGATACTACTGTGCGCCGAGCAAGGCCTGCCGAACCCTTTTGCCCTTCGACATTGCTTCTCCCCTGGGCTTGGGAGCTTGCAAGAGGTCCCGGACTGGGAGGACGACTGGCACGCACAGAAGTATCCTCACGCACAACACTGACACTGACACTAGCACTAGGCACAGCACTGGCACTACCACTTCCCACTGCACTTTTCACTTTAAGTTCCTTGACGTCTGCCAAGAGGAACTTGTGGTCACTCACTACCGACTCCACCTTATCACCTAAAGCCTGAATGGCACGTAAAACATCCGACATATCAGGCTGAGCACAAATAGTAGGTTCGGGGGTAGCCACTACAGGGGGAGGAAAAGGTTGAGGATCATGGGGGGAGGAATAAAGTAAAGAGCGAGCCGAACTCCTCCTAACTCTCTCTCTCTCTAACTTAGTGGTATACTTGAGGAATCGAATAAAATCAAGTTCCGAAAGTCCGGCACATTCCTCACATCGATCTTCCAACTGACAGGATTTTCCCCTACAGTCGGAACAAACGGTGTGAGGATCAACCGAGGCCTTCGGAAGACGCCTAATACAAGTCCTACATCGTCTTTGGGGAGGAGCTTGAGAATGGTCGGACATCTTGAATCAGAGAACAGTCAAGGGGGGATTCCAAATTAAAGCAAAGATCGTTATACCATTAATCAAAATCAATCCAAAAGCTATCTAAGCTAAGGGACAAGTTTTCTGTATAGCGAAAGCTGAAATCTTAGAGCAATACTTCACCAAAACCGTGAACAAAGACTCCAAAATCATAAGCGTATCCATGTAGGTCTTGCCGGAAGCACGACAGAGGAAAAATTGAGGTGGTGTCAACAAGAAGTACTGCAGTACCTGGCCACAGGTGGCGCTGGTGAGTACACCCCCTTCTTGTATAGCGATCGCTGGCGTATCCCGTCCGTAGAATTCTGTCGGGCAACGGAGTTGACAGCTACATGATTATCGGGTAAGATTAATATTGAAAATTGACATTCCAAAGACTAAATCAAATAAATATGTCCTAACCTAAGGCACCACTACCTAGCCACTATCATGACAGCACGCCATTAACGGCAGAATAAATTGATCAATTCTTTTTCTAATTATTCAACCGACATAGTAAGAGCTTTTAAGGTGTATGTAATTCGTTATGCCAAGTGTTAACTTCCTTATTACTTGTCAAATTGCTTTGCTTTATGGGGAAAATGTTGTTTATCTTGGTCTGAAATACGATATTATGAAGCTTGTTTTAGAGTCACAAAATATAATTTGATGTTACCTAGCTAGGTGTAAAGCAAACCAAGGGTTGAGACTTGATCTTAAGCCAAGTTGAGGATAAGGCGGTCTAAAGGGGGTGGGGTGGTCGCAGGGGTAGGTAGGTAAGTAGGTAAAGATATGGCTACAAGGTTAGGTTAGGTGGAGTTTTTTGGGTCATAAATATTTTATATATATACAATATAAAATATATATATATATATATATATATATATATATATATATATATATGTATATATATATATATATATATATATATATATATATATATATATATATATATATATATATATATATATCACAGAACCTAACAAACCCACCTAACCTATCCTAGGAGTATGACAGGTCACAAACCTCAGGTATTTACTGAGAATGGTAAAATATCAAAAATTTTAAGTAATTTGTATTTTTCCTAACATACTTACCGAGAACTACTTTCTTAAGAGTTACCTGGAATCTCCTCTCATCCGACCAGAGTTTTGTGTAGTTTACCCTACTTCCGTTTTCTGTGAGGTCTAACCTCAGGTGGTAGGATACGTGCCCTGAGGCTAGGCCCGTGTCAGGCAGCCTGCTAGCTTGGGTCAAATTCTCCATATTACGAATGATACACAGTTACCAACGGTACAGTGACATTACGAACAGATGACTGGGATGTGGATGGATGAGGGGCATCGGGGTCTTGTGGGTCTAGGGGGTCCATTGGCTGATGTTGTATAGGAGGGTAGAGGTGACTGGCAGTAATGAAGAAGTGGTTCAGTAACATATGTTCTGGGTAGTAGTGGGTAAAAAAGAACCTGGAAACATATTGCTTGAAATATTCAGGCTTCACTCCAGGTCTCTGAACCCACTCCTTCACTTCTCTCCGGAGCCGTTCTATATTTTGAGTATGGATGGTTGGGTCTAGGGGGTCAACGAAATGTTCAGAATGATTAATAGACTTTTGTTCGTAACTAATTTCCGAAAGAGAGTTGTATGCAGACCACTTATCACTGATAATAACACTACCAGGTTTGATATATTTCTGAATGAGGGGAATTAGAGTAGCAGCATCTCATTTAGTAGAAAGAGGGGGAACTAAAGGGATAATGAAAAATATCTTTGAATCACGTTCTATACCCACAAAGACCCAAATGGCACTTAACGGTCTACCACCAATCGCCTCTTGATTATCGAAGTATTCGGTAACCTCGGAACAGAAACTTCTCCAATTGACACTAGTTTTCGAGGATATGTCGATACCCTCCATGAGGATCTCATGGTCCGAATGTTTATGCAAAAAGTGGTTTGCAAATAATATTATCTTCCATGGGGGTAGACGACTTTTTCCCAAAAATGTACTTTTATAGGAAGTAACGGTATAACCACAACGACTTTTCTTCTTAGTTTTAGGTACGGTGGATTCAGAATTACAATAAAACACGTGAATGTCTTTCCTATAAGATAAAAGAGAATGGCACTTGGGGCACTGTAAGTGTTGAGGAATTACGTTGTGTGATTTCAGGAAATTATCAAGATTGTTTGAAGAATCATAAAAATCACCCTGGAATTTAGCAACTCCTCTTAGGTACGGAATACTACAGTCGTTACAAGTTTCTATAACTTCCTCCATTGCAAAATACGAAAAAATAAATCTCACTTGAAATGACGCACACCTTACTAGGACAAAGGTTTCAAGGGAAAAGGATTTGGAGGAAGGGGGATGAACAGACCACTCAAAGAGATAAAGGAAGGGCGGGTAGAGAAATATCAGTAGACAACCCCCTTGTGTAAACTTTGAATACGTATCGGTTCGTGATTGGTTAAGGGAAAAACAACGGAGTCTAGAGGGTAAACATGAATGAAGTAAATAGGGAAACTAGTCCAGAGCAAGAATTTATGTGAAACAGGGGAGTGAAAAGGAAATAACAAAAGAAAAGAAATAAAAACAATATAGAAAGATAAAATGGAATGAAGGATAAATAATATTGAATGGGAATATAAAATGAGATGATTTTACCATGAATGAACTGGATAGGGAAACTAGTCCACAGCAAGAATTTATGTGAAACCAGGGAGTGAAAAGGAAATAACCAAAGAAATAAACCCAATATAAGAAGATAAAATGGAATGTATGATAAATAATATTGAATAGGAATACAAAATGATTTGATTATATGATAATAAAACGAGTGATTGGAAGGGGAAAAGCTTCTGCGCAGGGGGAGGGATTTTTGCGCAGGTCGAAAACTGGTATGCACGAACGAACGTACGGATGGTTGCTAATGTTAGCATGGAATGCTAACATTTGATCTACATCAGACATTGGCAGCACTGGTTACTGTATTTTTTCATGAAATAATCTTTGTAACGGTGCCTCCAAAGTTTATACAGTTATACTGTTTTGTATTTTCCACTGATAATAATACATTCAAGAAGGTAATGTATAGAGAAGAAAAGGCTTGTTTTACGATTATATATCGATTCCCCAGTATGTTTTCCCCACCCAAAACCCCGAGTTCCCACTGGGGGTCCCCCATATATATATATATATATATATATATATATATATATATATATATATATATATATATATATATATATATATATTTCTGAAACTATTCATTTGCAATGGGAACGAGTGTCATTTTTGAAGAGAGCATAATTTTTTCTATTAGAAAAAGTAGTTGTTTTCCTAGGTTACATTGCCTGTAATACACTACAATAAAACATATATATATATATATATATATATATATATATATATATATATTGTACAACAGTTAATAACCTAACCTAACCTTGGAGCCGTAGTCATAGCTACTTACCTTCCCTTTCTACGCCCCCTCCTTGCACTACCATATTTATAACTTACCTTGTCCCAACGAACTACATTCACCCAAAGACATTGATTCTGTGGTTAGGAATTTGAATTCTTACAATATTGAAAAGAAAAAGCATAATGCAGTGATATATAAATTATGAGCATACTGTATACCGAAGTCTATGTAGCTATGTAGGCCTTAGCCCTATTATGAACACAAGGAATAGATTAATAGTAGCATCGCAAACTGTACATACCATAGGGTACTCAAGGATCTTCTCATATATCAATGCCGTAAATTGTAATAACAGTCAAAACTTCATATATAAATATACAGTAGAGAGATTTAAAAGAAATCGTACGATCAGAGGCAGCTGTATAAGTATGCGTAATAATCCATGCCTCTGTAAAGGCTCTCCAAATAACGTGACCTTTATTTCATTATTAATTTCTTTTGGAAACGGATTTAACATAGAAATTCTAAGAATACAACAAATTTCTCTATGTTTTAAAGACATTTACCTTTGAAATAACACATATATACAGTATTGTTACTGTAAGTTCTAAATCGGCCTAAAGCTCCCACTAGACTTCTGAAAAACTGAAGAGAAGTGAAGATTAATGAGGCTTTCAAGAAGAAACTGAGGACTTTCTTGTTCTTTACGTGCTTCCATGCTGGATTTGACAATAAACCCCCATAATGCCACGTTATATGCAAAATACCCAAGAATGTAAACGATAAATTGATCTTCTATGTAGGTCCTATCCTATGTTTGGTTGTTGGACAATGAATGATGTTACATTAACTGGAATACAAGAAAGAGAAATAGATATGCATTGGTAACTTACTAGCACAAGGCCAAGCAAATATATTTGAGTTAAAGGAGAAATGTGCAAGATGTTTAAAGTTCATGAGCGTATGTATACTTGGATTAAAACCATTAACTGCAATGACAATTTGAACATTTTATATTGTAAGCTGCCTACAATTGCTAGAACATTGGATTTATATCTAAAATATGTTTAAGAAATTAGAAAATATTCACAGACTGCATAAACATCACTTTTGTATGTATAAAATTAGATAAATATACATTATAGGATGATGAAAAAAATGAACAAAATAGCGTGAATTCACTTGTTTGTCAAAAGCAGCCCATAATCAAGAGGAACCCTTTCGCCTTATACATTTTAGCGAGGAATATCTGTTGTCTCATTGGCTGGTTGTAAGTGACGTCAGACATTTGTATTTATGAATGGATGTTACGGGGTGAGGCATAGGGATGAAATATCTATACGCATTTCAGATGAATAATGCCTTTAAAATATTAATTATACAGAAATGTACTTATAAAAGTTGTTAATATCAAACAAAATAAATAATGGATCTTATTGAAGGCAATAAGTCAAATAAATACATCATATTTTAAGGAATAGTTGACTTTACTTCTGGCTACGATGTTAGATGTAAGCGTATGAAGCTGTAGTATGCGAAGGCAACCACCAATTACAGCTGTTAAGTAGCCAATCAGAGGACTGGGATTTACCGCCTAAATAGATGCTGTTTGAGAAATCTTCCCACATTACCTTATCTTATACGTATCATAAAACGGCCCGGCTACTGGGGGACTGAGCTGTTTTTTTAAAAAGGAAATTACAGTTATGTTTTCTTCAAAATATATAGACAGTTCCCTATAATAAATATGTTTCGATAGCATTTTATTGTCTGAGATAAATTCTGATTACCAAATCAATATTCTTTTATTAGGAAAATACGCCTTTGTGACGTCATAGAGAGTAGGATGAATAGTGTAGCTTATCTAAATGATTGAGTAATTAATTAATTATATTTGAGTGGGGTATTAAGTAACACGCTGTAGATACTACTATCATATCGAGTTAAATAGTGAAACACTAAGTTGACTTTATCTATTTTCATACATTTGCAGTCTAATGTAATTAAACAGATCAATATCATATATAAGGAAATATATCGTTGTAAGGGTTAAAAATGCAAATCTTATAGAAAAAAATTAAAAACACAATTATTTAGTAAATAAAATGGATCTTAAAAAAAATCTTGGCTAAAAATGTCCTCCCGTAAATTGGATTCTTTGGTCAACAGCAGTCCATAAACCAGAGGAACTCTCTCGCCTTATGTATTTTTAGCGGGAAATATCTGTTGTCTCATTGGCTGATTCATCCTCTTCTGTGATTGGTGATTCTATATGACGTCAGGCAGTAGTATTTTATGAATGAATTCGAGTAGGTAGGAGTGAAATACCTATACATATTACAGATGAAGTAAAATATATAAATTAAAATTTTTTAAGGAATCAAACTCATAACTATTATAAATTTCTTATAAAATAAATAATAAGTCTTATTCAAAGGTGTAAGCTAAATAAATGCGTCATTTTCAAAGGAATAATTAATTGGCTTCTGGCCACAATGGCAGACGTGTAGTGTGAATTTGTAAACAAAGACAACAACCAATCACAGCTGATGAAGATATAGCCAATCAGAGGACTGGAATATCCCGCCAAGAGAGAGTTCCGGGGTTTTATGAGTTGCTGTTTGAGAAATCTGCTAAATTTTCATAAAATTGTTTTCAAACGTTTTAGCTATTGGGAACGAATGGGTCTGAAGTTTTTTTTTTTTTTTTTTTTTTTTTTTTTTTATAAGAGCTATAATCTCTACAAAGTGTATAGAGACAGTTCTTTGTAAGATGTTTTGATAACATATTTTATCATAGGTGTAAATTTTGATTAATAAATTATTTTTTTTTTATTAAGAATAAATACGTCTTTGTGACGTTAAGATGAGTAGGATGAATTTTGCAGGTTGTCTAAATGGCTGAATAATCTACTTGCTGGTTTGAGTAATATGTGGCTAACATTCGATATTCAGATAGAACTAATATTATATCGAGCTTAGATAGTGAGGAACCACGTGAATTTAATTCACATTGCGTTACATTTCAGGATTTCAAAGATAATTGTGATTATTCAAAGGAATTCATTGACTGTTAGATGAGTGCGAGTGCGTGTGAAGCTGTTAGTATACAAAGGCAAACAATACACAGATGACGAAACCCGTTGATGAATCTATCTGAAAATTACCTCAGCAAGTGTACTGATATTTTAAGCACATTACCATAATTTAATACTTAAATAGACTATGTAGTTGAATGACTGGGAATTAATAGGGTAGTATTTTCTATACCTACCCCACCTTGAAAGCTATGAAATTTCTGAGTAAAAAGCACTGGATTTCTTTGTCAGGAACTTTAAAACTTAGCGAAGATTAAAAACTAATCTGGCGGCATTAGTCTATATATACCAAACAACATCAGACTTAACGAGCTGTTCAAATATGGTAAAACTCGAGAGACTCGAGTTCTATCTGCCGAGTAATCAGCAGTCATAGCCTGGCCCTCCCTGGTCCTAGCTTGATGGTTAGGGACCTCGATTGCTGATCATATTTGTATATGGTCAGTCTCTAGGGTATTGTCACTTTTCCTTGTTACTGCCACATGAGTGACCTTTATACAGTAAGATACAAACACCCCAAAAACTTCTAAACATGTTTAATTTGCACATATTTTATTCTGATTGACTACTCGAGATCTGTAGCTTTCATTTTGATTGGCTACTGAAAACTCCAGCAAATCGAGTTTTGACTTAAATGAATGATAATCGCACAATGTATTCATCTTAGGTAGGAGCAGCTGAGTAACCCCTGTTTTAAAAGGTATGAAGACATTGAAAAAAAAATTCTCTTTTATAAAGACTAACAGAGATGTTGTTATATTTTTTATGAAGACAACTTAATGGCAAGAATGGGATTTCTCCAAACAACACATGGCTCCCACAAAATCATACTATAATGAGTTTTCAACATTCTTAACTCAAGGTACTACCTACTGCACTGTAATTGTACAGTGGCTACTTTCCACTTGGTAACGGTAGAAGAGACTCTTTTAGCTATGGTTAGCAGCTGTTCTAGGAGAAGGACTACTCCAATCACAAATCTTTGTTCTCTAATCTTGGGAAGTGCCATAGTCTCTGTACCATGGTCTTCCATTGTCTTGGGTTAGAGATCTTTTGTTTACGGGTAACCTACCCTCAAATATACCATTCTATCCTCACCGGGCTATTTTCCCTATATGAGCCTATGGGATTATAGCATCCTGTTTTTCCTTTGACTACATATGCACCAAATAGTCTAGCCTAGTCTTTTCTCATTCTCCTGTCCCCAAACACCTGACAACAGTGAGATTACCAAACAATTCCTCCTCACTCAGTGGGTTATACAAATACTGCACTGTAATAGTTTAGTGGCTACTTTCCACTTGGTAAGAGTAGTAGAAACTCTAGCTTTGTGCATACACAGCACGGCTTCTTTACCAATGAAAATGATAAAATTTCTTCTAGGTTTAATAAGAAAAATAGGCTTGTTTAGACAATAGAAAAATGAACTATGTGGTAATGTTTATAAATAATGTATAGAAGTTTTGCTTGTAAATCACTAGAGCTATTGATATCTTTTATTACACCACAGTTCTTGTTACGGCAGATAATCTTTGGAAAATGAATAGCTTAGTTTGATATCATCTTCACTATTAACATTGCACTAGTTGTATAGTAGGCCTATCATTATTATTAGCTAAGTTACAGCCCTAATTGGAAAAGCAATTAAGCCTAAGGGCTCCAACAGGGCAAACAGCCCAGTGAGGGAAAGAAATATACAGTATAGTGTACCCTAGTATACCCTCAAGCAAGAGAACTCTAACACAAGACAATGAAAGACCATGCTACAGAGGCTATGATACTCTTAAAGACTGGAGAATAATGGTTTGACACGGGAGTGAACTACATATATGAACACCGGAACAAAAGGATGTGTTATGGTAATTTAAGAAAGACTTGAAACACTTTTCTTCCTTACAGAAATGCTATTTAGATACCATGTCCTTTTTTATTATTGCTATTACTAGCTAATCTACAACAGGGAAAAGTAGTAGGCTACAGTGAGGAAATAATGAAACATATAGAATAGTGTGCCTCGGTGTTCTCTCAACCAAGGGAACTCTAACTCAAGACAGTGGAATACCACTGTACAGAGGATATGACACTAGTCAAGACCAAAGAACAATGGTTTTATTCCAGTTTCCTTCCCTTGGAACAGCTACTTACATTAACCGAAATCCCTTGAGTGAAGAGGTTTTTAGATTATCTTACTGTTCTTGGTTTTAGGAAGAAGACGTGTAGAGGCTATCCCCTGGCCCCAACCCTCCTGTCACACACAATCAGGCGATTCGTGATGGATCACCGACGATAGTTAAACCCTTCCTTCACTCAATGACAATTGTCATTTATCCCTCCCATTTTTACCATGGCTTGCATCATGTACAGTTCTTCCACACCCACTCCACTAATCCCCTCTCTTCAAAACGACCTTGTATTCGATTCCAGAGTTCTGCTCTTTCCTCATCCTCTCCCACAATTCTGAGTCTTACCACATCCAGAAGTGATCCAGAAGTGGTTGATTATATCAAGGTTATGATCTTTGAAAAAGAAGTCCCTTCAATCAACCTCAGAGTTTAACCCAGTCTCAAGGGGGAGTCAACGCTGTCTCCACAGGACCAAGCTCCCTACAATGAATTCATGAGCCGACCTAACTCTTTCGATATGCTGGACCCTGCCCTCAGGACAAGGTTCATCACTGTTTGTGGGTTCCATCCCAAGCTGCCCTTGGAACTCTCCAAGAGACACCATGACATCGTAGGAGCCGAGAGGCTTTCAACCAGAACTGGCAAAGCCTCCTTTGAAGTGAAGTGTGCGTGTGTGTATAGAGGTCCTCCTTTAATCAGTCTGAACCTCGGTGTATGGGGCTCCTTCATCATAAGGGAATTCACCCCTTGTTGCTTCAAGTGTCAAAAATTCGGCCACCACCGCAACAAGTGCACCGTCTCTTCCACCCTCTGTCTCATCCTCTACAGGGGAGAGAACTCCATTGTCACCTGCTGTCCTAATTGCCAAGGACCCCCATCCTGCTTGGAACAGACGATATCCTGCAAGACTCCAGGGAACTAGTCACAGTAAACAGTAAATGCAGCAAAGTCTGTTGACTTGCTCTACTGCAGCGTACCAACTACCCTTCCTTACGCTAATTACTTTTCAGTTATTCGTCTAGCTTTCCTCCAAAATCCTTACAATTCCTTCGTATATAATAATCAAAATACTTTATCTTTACTCTTTTTTTCTAGTTTTTTAGGTACAAGGAACGTTTTACTCCACCTTTTCTCTACTAGCATGATATTCCAAAAAAAAAATTTCCTTATCAACTTTCTTTTGCTCAAGATAAAACTATTCTATCGCTCCTTTTAAAAACTTGAGCTTTGATTCCAAGGGAAGATTTTTACTTTTTTACCAACGTCTCTAACTAAATATTTTGTTTTCCTTCCCTAGTTCTCCTACTTATCAGGACTTGCTGCTATCCTTCTTCCTCTCGAACTGCATTACAGGAGTCAAATGGTTTTATGGGGATGCTGGCCCGCACTCCGTCACCCTCTTCCTTTTAGTGGACCTAAACAGGGGCAGGGGAGCCCCCCAAAATAATAAAAATTAAATTGACAAATAAATAAAAGTTGCTGATTATCCGTCATCCCTTTATCCTCAACCACCTACAAATAAAAGTTGCTGATTAACCGTCATCCCTTTATCCTCAACCACCTACAAATAAAAGTTGCTGATTATCCGTCATCCCTTTATCCTCAACCACCTACAAATAAAAGTTGCTGATTAACCGTCATCCCTTTATCCTCAACCACCTACAAATAAAAGTTGCTGATTAACCGTCATCCCTTTATCCTCAACCACCTACAAATAAAAGTTGCTGATTATCCGTCATCCCTTTATCCTCAACCATCTACAAATAAAAGTTGCTGATTATCCGTCATCCCTTTATCCTCAACCATCTACAAATAAAAGTTGCTGATTAACCGTCATCCCTTTATCCTCAACCATCTACAAATAAAAGTTGCTGATTAACCGTCATCCCTTTATCCTCAACCATCTACAAATAAAAGTTGCTGATTATCCGTCATCCCTTTATCCTCAACCATCTACAAATAAAAGTTGCTGATTATCCGTCATCCCTTTATCCTCAACCATCTACAAATAAAAGTTGCTGATTAACCGTCATCCCTTTATCCTCAACCATCTACAAATAAAAGTTGCTGATTAACCGTCATCCCTTTATCCTCAACCACCTACAAATAAAAGTTGCTGATTATCCGTCATCCCTTTATCCTCAACCACCTACAAATAAAAGTTGCTGATTAACCGTCATCCCTTTATCCTCAACCACCTACAAATAAAAGTTGCTGATTATCCGTCATCCCTTTATCCTCAACCATCTACAAATAAAAGTTGCTGATTAACCGTCATCCCTTTATCCTCAACCATCTACAAATAAAAGTTGCTGATTAACCGTCATCCCTTTATCCTCAACCACCTACAAATAAAAGTTGCTGATTATCCGTCATCCCTTTATCCTCAACCACCTACAAATAAAAGTTGCTGATTAACCGTCATCCCTTTATCCTCAACCACCTACAAATAAAAGTTGCTGATTAACCGTCATCCCTTTATCCTCAACCATCTACAAATAAAAGTTGCTGATTAACCGTCATCCCTTTATCCTCAACCATCTACAAATAAAAGTTGCTGATTAACCGTCATCCCTTTATCCTCAACCACCTACAAATAAAAGTTGCTGATTATCCGTCATCCCTTTATCCTCAACCATCTACAAATAAAAGTTGCTGAATATCCTTTATCCCTTTATCCTTAATCACCAACAAACCTATCCCCTATGAGCTGCATTACTACAAGAGACCATGATTGGCCGCAAGGGCCACGCAATCTACAACAACAACAATATCTTACTGTTGTTGAGGGTATGAAGAAAAAGAAGAATGATGAAAGAATCAGCCAGACTATTTGGTGTATGTGTAGACAAAGGAAAAAAATGAGCCGTAACCAGAGAGGAATCCAATGCAGTACTATCTGGCCAGTCAAAGGACATAGTTCCTCTAGCAGTGGTATCTCAACAGACGGTTGGTGCCTTGTCCAACCTGTGTGTCAACTGAATCTTATGCATCTGTTATGCTTGTTCAAATAGACACATCTACCAAACCCTGCTTTTTTATTACCTATTTTCATTGGTGGTTTAGCTAGCATCTCTGTAAATACTTCTCCGATTGGCTGGTTGGACTACAGGGGTTTTCAGAAGACATTTGTTTAACAATCAATCATTATGTAATGGTTGTTTACAAAAGCAATGTGCAAGTAAACTTTTTCCAGGGTGTCCAAAATTACTCTATGAACGTGGTGCTGTTGAAAAATACAAGGGTGTGTAAGAGGGCATAGAAAGTGTAAAGGACTGTGGAGGAGGTCAATATATGTAGTTTTCTTATCAAGAAGTTTTCCAGGTAGTACTCTTTTAGCTATAGTTGCTCATACGAAAGTAAAAAGATATCCCCGAAATAATGACCCACGGGGTTTGCGAGCACAGCTCAACCTGTACCGCTTGCCAGAACATAGGCGCTGTGATGTAATGTTAAC
>NC_090736.1:9077688-9085188 GCF_036898095.1 Palaemon carinicauda | reverse complement strand
ACATGGCAACATTTAGCTAAATTACTAAGTCTTATGACCTCTCTACATAATGCATATCTTATATTAGAAGTTTATGCATGTTCTAGTAAAAATATGAAAGTATTATAAAACGGTCCAGCACATAAATTTTGAGTAGCAGGGGCTTTATCATAGGTTTTATATGAGCCACTTCATTGCGGATGACTGCGGTTATTCTTGGCTGGCTTTGATCTCTAGAGTTGAGTTTTTTATGGTGGCCCAACATTTTTTGCTGTTATGAGTCAAATTGATGTTGGTTACAGTTTCTTGCCAATTTCTACATTTTTCGTTGCTAATTGAGTTAGAGTTTCTCCAAGCTCAATTGTATTGTTGGAGAATGGATCTTCATTATAAGCTTCTATGTATCTTTAGTACAGTTCTTTGCTTTGGTCATTGAGGCCAGGTATGAAGGTATTTCCGCAGCCTCTAGGGATGTTGTTCTTTACAGCTTTCCACACTTGTATTTGAAAAATCTCATACTATTAAGGGCCAGCAGGGATGTTTGATACATCGGCTTCTACATTATTTGAACAATCTTCCCATTTTTCTTTGGGGTAGTGAAATCTGGGGATTGTGTGATTGGTATCTCTAGGTCTGATGGTATTCTTTATATCGATTGTCATTGGCCAGTGTTGAGATTTAGGAATTGTATTAGATATGGTTGATGCAGTTTTGGTAGCGCGTGGAGGATACAAAAGCCAAGTCTGGTTTGTACCCTCTTCTCCAATTTGCACTTTGGAAGGATGCATCGTCCTTTGCGTCATATAAGATGGTGAGGTCATGTGCTATGGCCCACTCCTCCACTGCCTCTCCATTATGGTCATTTTGGTAATCGCCCCCGTATGGTATTGCGGCTGGTGAAGTCCCCTACAATAAGGGCTGCATTATTGTCAGGATGGTACATTTGAGGCCACACAAAGATAGTAGGTGGTGGTTCATAAACTGACATGATGTTTATGTGCAGTCTACCTGAAGGATCTCAAGTACCCGGGCAGAGAGATCTCTTCTATGTTGCATAATGGACTTGTCCTGAGCAACTATTGCATTTTCATTGGTTGGACTTCAGTGGAAAATAATCAAGTGCATGTTTAGGATTCCTGGTAGGATGGAGTTTTTGTGTGTCTCTTGTATACAAAGTACATCATCATTTAGGATGACCAGTATTTCTGCTTTTATTAGCGACAAGATTTCCTCATTGAAACTGATTACTCTAAATTTTGCTACTTCTTTGCTTGGGGGCCGAGGGTTTATCCTTTTACCACCCTTCAGGCTTGGATGTAGTTCACATGTACGAGTGTAAGTGTAGCATGTGTTGTAGCGATTGGTTTAAACAGGGACACCATGGGAAGATTTGCTATTAGTTAGAGGGTAAATGTATGTAACAGGGGAAAGTGATGAATGGATTAAGTGTATGAGGGTAGGGTGTTGGTAACATCAAGGGGTTAAGTCAGGATGCCAGAAAACCTCAAATCAATCAATCAACCAATCAATCAATCAAGGTAATAAAGGAGTGATACTTATGGCTGATCACTGACCTGGAAGCAGATTGGAGAACGGTTAAAACAGAAAACGGAAGGCGAGGGGTAGTTGAAATAAATCATAGGGAATGAATGACTGATAAATAAAAACAAAAGATAAAAGAATGGCACCTAAATTTCTAAATCTACGTCATCACTCTCCTGTAAAATGAAAAAAAAAAAAGAAGAAAAATCTTATCATGAAAAAATCTGCAAGAGTTGCATTCGTCGAATTGACAAACGGGTTTCCTCCAGCAGCTGCTGTGAGTGAACACGCCTGTCTCCTCTTATGAGGTTAAGACACCCTCCTCCCCAGTCCCCATCACATGGAACCAAGGTCTATTCTTAAGTGAATTAATGCGCATAAGTATGCTGTAATGTACAGCATGCAGCGAAACTGACGGATAATCAAGTAGTTATTATATGGTGATCCGCTGGCAAGAGAGAGAGAGAGAGAGAGAGAGAGAGAGAGAGAGAGAGAGAGAGAGAGAGAGGAGAGAGAGAGAGAGAGAGAGAGAGATTGTCTACAGCGTCTTCACAAATAGGCCTATGTTGAATATTGGTGTACAATAAGTATATATATACATATATATACACACACACACACACACACACACATATATATATATATATATATATATATATATATGTGTGTGTGTGTGTGTATGTATATATATATATATATATATATACATACACACACACACATATATATATATATATATATATATATATATATATTATATATATATATATATATGTGTGTGTGTGTGGTGTGTGTGTGTGTGTGTTGTTGTTGATTGCAATGACGGTACGTCTGTCGATATAAACACGTGCTACTGTCATTTGATTTCATGTTTTGGAGGCAAAGTCAGGTCAAGTGAACTTTGTCCATTTTTATTTATTTGCTTATATATCTATCTATCTAGTAATCTATTTTATAGGACTGAATGTAATATGAAATTACAAATGATAAAAATGTGAGTGTGACATGAAAGATGAACATAAGTTTGACAGTTTTCATGAAATTACCCATACCATTTCATGATTCAAGTGTAGGCCTACAGCTTTTGCTGTATGGGACCGGAAAAGCAGCCATCAAAGTAAAGTAAAGTAAGTTGTAAACCTCGAGTGCTTTCATACATAAGACATTTAGCCTACAGTAAAATAAAAAGACAAGGAAACGAGATAGAAGCAGGAAAAGTCTGAATTAATTCTAGGTCTACCCTCATTATTTATCCATTTTAGTTACCATATTTCGAATCTTATTTTTCAAGAAATTTTGCCAGCAATTCATACTTGGAAACAGTAGCCTATTCGACATACGATGTTGTTCATTCGGTTAATATTTACCCTCTCTCTCTCTCTCTCTCTCTCTCTCTCTCTCTCTCTCTCTCTCTCTCTCTCTCTCTCTCTCTCTCTCGCTCTGTATACGACGAAAATATTTGGACGTAGGAAAAATCTATTTTTGGGTGAGATAGCCATGTCGTCCTGATAGAAGTTGCCTTCGGCTGCCTCCTACTGTATAATATTTCTGCGATTGAATTTACAAGAGAATTACCGACAGGTATCATGGGGTTCTAACCCCGGGACGACTATCCGAAGATATCGTGTATAATAAATACACTATAATAAAGAAATAACGACATTATTATTATCATTATTATTATTATTATTATTATTATTATTATTATTATTATTATTATTATTATTATTACAATAATACTGATTTCAGCGAATTTTACGTCACTAACTTTATACAATGACATGACAAGACCTTAGTAAATATGTTCCCTAACTCTTCGAAATTAATTCCCTTTGCCAAAGCAAAGACGTTTTATCACTTCAACATTAATTTTGTTATATGTTAATCATTCAAAAATATTCTCGAAACATCTACTAAAATAAGAATTAGAAATAATAACATGGAAGAATGAACTAATCAACTTTCATTGAACTATGTCTTTCTATTTAGCAATGGAAACAGAAAAAGAAAGAAATGCAGAAATGACATTTCCTTATGTGGCGGTCTCTGGTAACCCTCGTACATTTTACCTTTGCCAGCATGTATATATAATCGAAGTTCGTCTTTGGTAGACACAGTCAGTCAGTTAACCATTAAAGCAATTTTAAGGCTCAAAAATAATTGCTCAAAAATTTACTCTCTCTCTCTCTCTCTCTCTCCTCTCTCTCTCTCTCTCTCTCTCTCTCTCTCTCCTCTCTCTCTCTCTCTCTCATATATATATATATATATATATGTATATATATATATATATATATATATATATATATATATATATATATATATATATATATATATATATATATATATATATATATGCCATGCAGCTAGTCCACTGCAGGACAAATGCCTCAGACAAGACCTTCCGACAGGGTCTGTTTAAAGTCTTTCAATGCCAGTATACTGTATACACCTGGAAATTTTCTTGGCTCATTAACCCATCGTCTTCTCTTCCTTTCCCTGCATCGTTTGTTTTCTCTTGGGGCTCATTCTATCATTCCTAATGTCATTCTATTATCTGTCATTCTCATTATGTCCTGCCCATGTCTATTTTTTTTTCCTTATTTGTTGTTAGAATATCCTTCACTGTAGTTTGCTCTGGTATCCATGATGCTCTTTTTCTGTCTCTTAGTGTTATTCACATCATTATTCTTTCCATAACTCTTTGTGTTGTAACTAGTTTTAGCAAAGCTCCAAGTTTCTGATACATAAGTTAATACTGGTAGGACCCTCACATTAAATACTTTTCTTTTTAGAGAAAGTGGCATTTTACATTTCATAATATTCTCTCTCTCTCTCTCTCTCCTCTCTCTCTCCTCTCTCTCTCTCTCTCTCTCTCTCTCTCTCTCTCTCTCTCTCTCAAATATGCGTTTGTGTGACTCCATGTATCTCCTCCGATTAATAGTAAAGATACTATCATTCATAAAATTAAGTAGATTCCCTTCTTAACAAATAACATAAAATATTTCCTTTTTTTCAGGAACGAAAAAAAAGGCAAAATGGCAAGATCTTCTATTCTGTTTGCAGCGTTCATCATGGCAGCTTTGGTCTGCTCAGCTCTCGGTGGCACCAGACCAGACTGTCTCCCATCACGCCTCAAAGTCGACGGCTGCAGAAACTTCTGTGAAAACCAAAAGTTTGGACAATATTCTTGCTGTGACGAAGATACCTGCCCAAGTAAGATCCCTTTTCTTCAAGGTCTATAGTATGTAATATAAACCTTGCTTTCCTTCACGTGAAATCTTTGTATATCAGTCTGCCCGCGTGATAATCTCTCTCTCTCTCTCTCTCTCTCTCTCTCTCTCTCTCTCTCTCTCTCTCTCTCTCTCTCTCTCTCTCTCCACTGAATTAGTCAACCCTGTTAATTTTGATTGATTTCAAGTGGATGCTTTAATAAAAAGTAACGTGTAAAACTGGCAAAATGATAGGATCGAATAAAAGAAAAATCTTTTGTAAAATTTTGCCCTCAGTACTTTTGAATCACTAACGGTAGACTGCACATAGGAAGTGCCAAGAAAATGAGTTAAGAACTAATAATTATATCTACAAATGGATGAGTAAAGTAATTACAAAGTTAACAGCATATCTGTCTGAATGTTTGAGTAATCAGTAATCACAACAGGATGGAATTAGAATTGTACTCTTGCTTCAATAATTGTTTTTTCCCTCCCCCAGCCAGCCACCGAGGACGCTGTCCCTAATACGCCACTCACCTCTATAGAGCGGGAAGCTCTCTGCATCGGATACCCAATTCTCCTCTGCTACAATGACTCGGATTGCCACAATAACGATACCCAATTCTCCTCTGCTACGACGACTCGGATTGCCACAATAACGATACCCAATTCTCCTCTGCTACGACGACTCGGATTGCCGCAATAACGATACCCAATTCTCCTCAGCTACGACGACTCGGATTGCCGCAATAACGATACCCAATTCTCCTCTGCTACGACGACTCGGATTGCCGCAATAACGATACCCAATTCTCCTCTGCTACGATGACTCGGATTGCCACAATAATGAGAAGTGTTGCCATTCCCTCGACACTCAACACCGCATTTGCCGACCAGCTAATTAGGTTTAGAGGGACGAGCTGTACCGCAGGATGGTATTTCTGGCGTTGTATAGTTCTTGGGAAAGTTTCATAGTAAATATTGCAGGTTATGTATTGATTGGTTCCAAATCTGGAGCTATAAGAGTTGGCAGATAAATGTGGACACCTGCAGGTAGATTTCTCGTAAACTTTTGGAACAATTTTATTTTCTTTTAGTTGTTATTTTTTCAGAAAATTATAATTTTATTATTTTGATTAAAGAATCTCTGTATTAATAGATGTATACAATTCAAACTACAAAAAAAAATAAAAGAAAAATATGTAGGCCTACGTGCTTTGAGTATGAAACTATGTTGATAATGCATACATGCAAGATCTTGTATCAAAATGACAATCAGTATAGCCTACTTAATGATTCGTTGAATATGATTTCTTATGCAGATATATCAATAAATTGTTCATTTATAATTATTTCGTGTTTTCATTTTATTCATTATCACGTTTCCTACCTTGTATATTCATAAGGATGTAAAGATACTCGGAAAATTTCCCAAATTTACATTATCGACAATAAAAAGTTGCACGAAATAATGAGTTGTATCGTCATTGAAATTTTACCTCAGATTATGTCTAAACAGAAATAGAAAGTTTCACTACCACTGTCCAATTGTTCGCAGGAAACTGCTGTCTTCCAATATAAAGTGGTTAAAATTTTATCTGGCTTTTTTCCACAGAAAGCTTAGCAAAATTCGAACTTCTGAGTATCCTTCGTTTTGCAATGTATGTCACTTGATGAGATCGGCAGATTGGTGACTTAACTTCCAACCGTTTTTGCAGAACTTTCGCGGAAAATCTCATGAAACAATTTTGTACTACGGTATTAAATATCATATATACGAATGATGAAGTTAGTCCTGACGCTTTTATTAGAATCAGTATTATTATTTATGTTGAAGTCACTTATTCTGTCGAGTGAAAATAACGAATGTTTAAATATTTTGGTCGAGTCATTATAATATTAGAGTGTGGAACGCACTGATTTGTTAGCCGCGGTATTTGGGAATGACAAGTTTGACAACTGATGAGCGTTGCTTCAGGGCTTGTATTCTTGTCTTAGATTGCGTATCCAGTTCCCTACTAAGTGCTAAAATTTCCCTCGTTCTTACCTCATGCCACAGCAAGTATTATTGGATATGAGATTGAGTCCAGTCAGAAAGGGTAAGTTCTTGGTGTCAGTTTTGTACGTTACTACTATTATGTCCCCCGTTGTATCATCCTATTGACTGAAGAATTTAGGAGTCATTGGCAATATTATATCATCAAACCATTTTGCAGTGCATAATTTCACAAAGGTAAAAATGACCTTAAGCTTCATGTTTTTATTGGTAAAGTTTTACAAGTCTACAGGGTATCATTTCGAACAGAAAATGCATGTTTTCCTGTAGAAAATAACGTGATTTAACCGAATTTGACCTTTATTTCAACCGCAAACAAACAAAATAACCAGTTCGACTAACTTCAAGTAGCCGAACTGGTTGTTATTGCAGTTGAAATGAATGTGAAAACCGGTTAAATCACGTTATTTACTAGAGGAAAACATATTTTCTGTTACAATATTTAGATATAATGGCTCTTGTTCCGCCCCGGGCTCGCTTCGCTCGCCAGAAAACAGAAACATCAAGCTCATGTACTGGCAAGCAGTAATGTTGAGCTGCGCCCGCTAACATTAGCAACGGTAAATATAATGGTTCTTGTTCCGCTACTGGCTATATATATTTCTGAAACTATTCATTTCCGATAGGAACGAGTGTCATTTTCGAAGAGAACGGACCTTTTCCCTTGGAAAATAGTAGTTTTTTCCCTAGGTTACATTACCCTGTACTACC